>NW_007736200.1:6602-8851 GCF_000696425.1 Galeopterus variegatus | reverse complement strand
GTTTACAAATGGGAAGGCTGCTAGGTGGCTTCTGGACCACCCTTAATTAGAAACAAGGCAGCAGACTCTTTGGATATCTCCAGGACAATGGCAACTTGAAAGTGTCCAAAAACAAGTCAAAACCTGGACACTGTATGATTTAACAAAGTGCTTCTCTCCAACCAATAATGTAGAAACTTCTAGTTCACCCTTGTCCCAGGAAACAAGAGTCCCATTTATAGCTGACCTCCACTGAGTTAGGATTATCAGTGCAAGTAGTTTATACCACTTAAGTAAAATCTTTAAAAAGTAATTATACTTTCTCAGGGTCTCAGTTTTCTCGTCTATAAAATAAAGGCATTGAACTAAGCCAATGGTTTCCAAACACTAGAGTTTCCTCACAGTCATCTCCAGTGTGGTGCCTTATCTCTGAGGTAGTGGAGATAACAGGGGCCAGCCCTTCACCTCCACTTCAATAAGTCCAGTTCTCCTTTTATCTATTTTATATATTGGGAATCAATGTTCAATCAGGAGGAAGAATTATTTGACAGCTAAAACATGTAGAAGGTCCCAAAAGTTCCTGCAGAAATCTGCTATGACAGATCAAAGAGTTCCATGCAAAAGCTGGATCACACTGCATGCCTCATATGTGACTAGAGAAGAGGGATGGCATCTCCAGACACACCAGCCTACTTAAAGTCCTCACACTCAACTCCACCAATACCCCCAGCCCCTTAACTCGTTCCATTCTCTCTGCTACAAAATCACTCCCCGCCCCTTCAACCTGACCGTATTGTCCTTTTCCCTCAAGACCCAAATAAAGTTGCACAAGCAACATGAAGCCACTCAGGCCACCTTATTCTATTTCTTTCACACCTGAGAGGACCTGAACCACTAATCTTCTGCATCCACCATTTTTTCCCAGTCTACCTTAGATTATTATTTGTAAGTCAAGTTTCCCTGCCAAGGTGTGAACCTCTCAAAGGGAGTGGCTAGTATTAATCATTTTTGTATCCCAACACAGCCCAGTATGGTGTTTGGTACATGGCAGGGTTCATGGGACTTGGTGTTTGAGTGAATGAGTAATTAGACTTATAGTAGTAAAAACCAAAACAAATTTCTGATACCTCATGAGATCCAGAAACAAACCTAACTCTTTCAGCATTTACATACCCAAATTATCCATCCATCTATCCACCCATCCATCCATCTAACCACCCAGAAAAGCATTTATTGATCTTGGATCAGCTGTGGACTTTCTTTTATTTTTTTCTTCTTTATTGCCATATTCCATCAGTCATCAGGTCCTTCCAGTGTGACTCCTCTTCATCCCTGTTATCATTACTTTAGTTGAGGCCTTCTCTTCAGGCTAGAATTATGGTATTAGTCTCCTAACTTGCCTTCTCCAGTCTGGTTCTTTTCAAATTTGGCCTTCATGGTGCCTCCATATTGATCTTCCTAAAATAAAAATATGACCATGTCATCCCTCTGTTTAAAATGGCTTATTTGTTCTTTATCACCTAAATTTACAGGTCAAACATGTAGTAGAGCATGTATCTTAGTCTGTTGGGCTACTATATCAAAAATACCATAAACTGGGTGGCCTATAGAAAGCAGAAATTTATTTCTTACAGGTCTGGAGGCTGGGAAGTCCAAGATCAAGGTGATGGCAGATTCAGCATTGATGAGGGCCCACTTCCTGGTTCATAGACAGTGCCTTCTCACTGTGTTCTCACTTGGAAGAGAGATGAGGGGCCTCCTTCAGGCCTCTTTTATAAGGGTCCTAATCCCATTCATGAAGGTTCCACATTCATGACCTAATCACCTCCTAAATGCTCAACCTTCTAATACCATCACCTTAGGGGTTAGGATTTTAACGTATTAATTGGGGGGTGGGGGTGACACATTAAGACCATAGCAGCATGGAACACCCTACATAACCTGGTCATTGTCTAATTCTCTAGCACCATTGTTTGATCCTCCCTGACTCATGTCCTACATTTAGTAATAGTAAACTTTTACTTCCCAGTACAGACCATGTTGTTGGATGCTGTTATGGTTTTGCTCTTTCTGTTGTCTCTATCTGGCATGCCCTGGCTGCCTCACCCCACTTCACTAAGGCAACTCCTCCTCATCTTTTAAGAAGCAACCTTGGACTTCCTTTATCCAAGTGGCCCTTTCTTAACCTCTTGGTTTCTCAGCTATCATATCCTGAGGGTAGACCTAACTGTTTACTGAAACAAAATAAATACAAACACAAATAAAAAAAA
>NW_007736200.1:0-6173 GCF_000696425.1 Galeopterus variegatus | reverse complement strand
AAAAAAAATAAATAAAACACATAAGTAGATATATATGATACATTTATAAAACTATGTCTATTAACTGCATGTAAAATAGTGAGTATAAATATAAGGCATAGTTAAATGTCATATTTCTGTAGTTATTCGTAAGTGACAAAGCACATTCACATCCATCATCTCCTTTGAGCCTCAAAATTATTTTGTGAGGTAGAGCAAGGACCATTTGTTTCACTTCCTGAATGATAAGAGATCAAATGACTTCCCCCAAATTGTGAAGTGAGTAAGTAGCACATAAGATCTCAAAGTAAAAGAGATGATTCAGTGATTCAACTGCAGTACAGACTGTGATGTATGGAACACACCATGTTCTTGGGGGCTGTTGCCATGATCATCTGCCAGGGTTTTAGTATTCCAGAACCTCACTCCCCTCCACTCCCTAGACACACATGACACTAATGAAGTTGGTCAGCAGCCTGCCTGGCTTGTTTCAGAGAGAAACAATTATTCCAGTCCTCTATGGAATAGACTCAGTCCCTGAACTGACTCAAAACCAAACCCACGGTTAGAAGCAAGGGTGAGAGATGATTATTTTAGAGCCACACACTCTCATCCTGAATTTATTAGGAGACATCTGATCTTTCTTATCACTATTGTATTCTGTTGGGATCATCCGGCTCATATTCTAGCACTGGCTTTCTTTTCCCCTCTCTTTTCATATTTTCATAGCTGGTTTCGAATTATGCCCAGAAATGAGGAATTTAGAGGGTGTGTTTGTAGCATATGGCTTTGTACTAGGTGTGTATGTATGTTCCTGAAAAGTAATGTGAATCAGATTCTGGTAAATCAAAGCCTATTTTAAATGCCTGAAAGAAGCTCCATGTTTAAAGGATTCCTCTGGGAAATTATTTTTATGAAGTGAAAATTTACTCCCTCCTTCCCAATCTGTCAGTATATTTGGATTCTCAGAAAAATTTCTTAATTGAAGGGTTCTAAATACACATGTTCAAAAATAAATATTTACACATTGTCTACCACACATCAAGCATTTTTGTTGGTAGCATACAGAACCTCAGGGAGCTTATGTTCTACTGGGGGAAAGACAGTAAACTATAATTATACAAGTAGCCAATCAATTAATTACAAGTGTTTATGAGCTACAGAAGAAAGTACTAGGTGCCTGGGCAATTCACAACAAGGAGACCTAGCCTACTTAGGGGTGTCAGGGGAGGCTGGAGCTGTGGTGCAGAGGGAGAAGTGCTAGGGTGAGATTTGAGGCTGGAAATATAAGTAGAAGTCAGATCTTGGCTTGGGATATATCTATAATGAAACGATGTTCAGACTTCTTAAATCAAACCGTCCCACTTAAGAAGAGGCAGTCCTTAACACTGAGCTGTGTCTTCGGCTCTTTCCTCTCTCATTTACAGTGCCTGACTAATGCAATTCTGGGAAAGGGTCCAATGCAAATCTTACCCTCCCAGATAGTTTATTATCTTAGTCTTTAGCCAAGACCAGCATTCTTTGAAAGTGGCCCATCAGCTGCCATTAATCTCCTCCAATATTTAGATTAAAATTCATTCTTTGGAATCCAGGCCAAAAGAATTGATCCAAATTAGTAAGCTTATTTCTTGAAAGGCTGCCTCTTTTTTAGGGCAACCTCCTAGATCCTGTAGTATATTTTGGATTCAAAGGTCATGTTTCTATGAAGTAAATATTGGGACTCATAAACTGGAACAAAATCTTTTATTTATAAATTTATTAGTTTTTATTAGATAAGGGGAGAGTAAAAAATAGCCTTTGTTGAATGGTTTGTATAATGTATGCTATACGAAGTTATTACGCTTGGAATTCAAGGCAGATGTTCTCAAAGTCATCTTGTGATCATGCAGCAACATTAGGGTGAAAGATAATGTTCCAAGGCTGGTAGAAAGAAAGGGAATTTGAGTTTCTGTCATCATTACAAAGCAGCCAGTTCAATGCCAACAACCTTCTTTCTTAAAAATTTGTTATCAGGAAAAATGGAACCCCATTTGCTATGTCTGAATGTCTCTGTCTCCCCCAAATTTGCATGTTGAAATCCTATTCCCCAGGGTGATGGTATTAGGAGATAGGGCCTTTGGGTAGGTGATTAGGTCCTGAGGGTGGGGCCTTCATGAATGGGATTACTGCACTCATAAAAAAGTCCCAAGAGAAACTCCTCACCCCTCCCACTGTGTGAGGACACAACAAGAAGTTGTCATCTATGAACCAGGAAATGAGCCCTCATCATACACTGTCTGCTAGCACCTTGATCTTGGACTTCCAAGCCTTCAGAACTAACAAATAAATTTCTGTTGTTTATAAACTACCCAGTCTGTGGTATTTTATTATACCAGCCTGAAAGGACTTAGGCGCTATTTGTTTAAGCCACTTACTTTTCTGTCACTTGCTGCTGAAAACATTTTTAAATGATGCTTCATTAACTGCCAGTATTTTCCATGTTATTAGATCCTTCCAACATTTAGTCCTCACAATAACTATTTGACATAGATATTATTACCTTTATTTTACAGATGGAAACTGAGTCTGAGAAACTGCCCAAGTACACACAACTAGAGAATCATGGTGGATACATTTGGACCCAATCCTGTGTGAATTCAAACTCCAAGCCCTTTCCATTACAACATTCTGCTTTTTGACAGTGCAAGTCAAACTATTTTTAATTATATAGTTTAAAATCACACTTATCAAGAATCTTTAAATTATATGGCACCAGAATAACATTGAAAAATATACAATTTCATTAATATGATGAAGAAAAGCTCTTACTTCACAGACAAATAAAATAGTATGACAAAAATAAAACAGAATATGACTGCACACAATTTGATGGATTGGTTCATGTGGGCCTGCATGACCACCCGGGTACACATACTACAGCATGCAATTCTTTTAACAACCCTCTGAGTAAGTATTATAATTACATTGATTTTTCTGAAGAGAAAACTGAGGCTTAGCGATCCTAAAATAACTTGCCTAAGGTTACACAAACGGTCAATGGGGTATTGAACTTAAGTTCGAATCCAGAGTGCATGCTCTCATCCTCTGTATTTCATAAGTTCCATGCACACAATCACCCTTTTTCCCAGGAGCCTTAGTCGAGCAATCCCAGCTACACTGCTGTGTCTTCAGAATGTGTCTTAGCATTCATCATTGTTAATGGTAGCAGAAAACACAATAAGCTGCATAGGCATTACATGACATAGTGAAAAAACATAGTGCTTTGGAATCAGAAAAATATGGGTTTAAACCCTGATGATGTCACTTATCAGCTATGTGACATTGAGATAGTTATTTATTCTGAGCCTCAGTGTCCCTATTTATATACAAGGGGTAATAATCCTATGTTGTGAAATTGTTCTGAGGGTCTAAAATGATGCTATGACTAAATTATTCTCTCTTCCCATATTCTCTGCATATGCTGTAGCAACTGCATTATCTCAGCAGCACCAAAATGCTGAAATATTTGTCTTTGTGTATTTGAGCTGTTATAACAGAACACCACATACTGTGTGGCTTCTAAACAATAGAAATTTATTTCTCACATTCTGTAGGCTGGGAAGTCCAAGATCAAGGTGCCAGCATGATCGGGCTCTAGTGAAGCCCTCATCTGGGTTGTAGACTGCTGACTTTTTGTCGTGTTTTCACAGGGTGGAAGAGGCAAATTAGTTCCCTTGGCACTATTTTATAAGGGCACTAATCCCATTGACAAGGTCTCTGCCCTCATGACCTAATCATCTCCCAGAATGTCCCACTTTCTAACACCATCACATTGGGGGATAGGATTTCAACATATAAATGATGGGGGAACAGAAACATTCAGACCACAGCACCATTTTTAAATATTTAAAGATCAAGCAACATTTGCAAGGCTAGAATTAATTTACATCTGTCCCTGAGGGTAGCTCTGTAAACCATATTTTTTTTTTTTTCAGTTTTTACTGCCTGTTCCTCAGAGGATCATTAGTGAATATGTATTTTGAACATATTTTGTATGGGGAAGTGAGGCTCATGAGGCGAATCAAAACAGTAGTGGGAAATGAGTGGTGGGTGCTAAGATCAGGCTGCCCACAGGTTGACCTTAGCTTTGTGCATTGTAGACTGACGGCCCTGGTTGAATACATCAAATAGGACCACATGTAGGTGCCCTGGAGGCATAAAACTGTGGTTTTTAAATGGCCTACAATGAATTGACTGCAAAGTATCATCTGTAAACTTGTCAAAAATACGAATTTCAATTGCCACACTGGAAATTTTGATTTAGTAGTCCTAAATCTAAACATTTTATTTTTGTCAAGCATTTTATATGATTTATTATTCAAACATACTTTGGAAATAATTGCTTAATTATGACGTGGCTTTTATCTTGCCCCACTTCATCCTTGTTCTGGTGGGTGCATTAATATGGTGGGTATCTCTGTATGTAATTGTTATATCTTTCCCCAAATACTTTCTCTAGAAACATACCAGAAAGGCTTATATAAGGAAAGCAAATAGCATTACATGAATGAAAACATTTACAAAATATCAAGGGATCAATAAGACAAATGCCAACTGGGCCAGCAAATTTACTAATTACCCAATGTTCCCAATAAACAAATGACCCCTGGACACAGTATCCAGCTAACAGGGCTGTACATTTCTTGCCTTCCCAAAGCCCTTAGGAGTAATTGTGTATAACCTTTTCACTAGCAGACAGCTGTGTTTATCTCTCACTTGGGTTTTCTCCATGAAAACATTATTCTGGAATCACTGCTACACAAAGGAAATTTCACCTTGGCAACCAGAAGGAGTACAAGTTGTAACTGGAACTACAGAGAACCCCCATATCAGTAAAACCCATCAAGACCCCCAAATCTTTGACCTTTCCTTTTATACCAGTTCTCTTGTGGCCAAATCCCATTTTGCTGTAGAACCTTTTCTGGAAATGAATTATCACAAGGAATCCCAATAGATACAACATAAAATAAAAGCATAGCTGCTCTACTTGGAGCAATGGGTGGTAAGTACAAAGGCTGCCTCTTCCCCTCAAGACACATCCATAGATATGCAACTTTAATAATTATTTCCATTATTTCACAGTACCAAAACACAGTGGTGAGCCTATCAGCTCCAACCTGTCTTCATTTCCTTCTTGCCTAAATAAAGCCACACATCTAACATTGTCACCAGCATCTACTATTTTTCTACTTCTGCGACAGTCATAAGCAAGGATTCATCCATAGTTCCTATCTCTCCACATTCCTTCTCATGCTCCCAAGCCTTGATAGCAACAAGGCTGAGAGATAGCAATTGATTCTGCTAAAAATTTATAATTTCCCATATCACTTAGGCTCTTAAGACAATTGATAACCTTCATCCTGAGCCTTTATCGATACTCTTCCCTGTCCTTTTAATGATGAATTTAATGGTTGCCACACTTCCAAGACCCTGCATTAACCAGTCCTTAAATCAATGACTCAAAATGTGGTCCCCAGACCACCAGCATCAACATGTTCAAAAGCAAATTCTCATGCTCTGTCCCAGACTTATAGAGTCAGAAGCTCTGGGGATGGTTCCCAGAACTCTGTGGTGGTTCTGGTGCATGCTGAAGTTTGGGAATCACTGGCCTGAGTCACTCTCAATATGTCTCACTGAGGAAGAGATGCTCTTTCTGTACTGTAAGCTGACCTCATCACTGTGCTTATCAACAGAGAGTTGAGTTTGCCATTTATATGTTAGTATTTCTCCCTGGACTGCTAGATCTTTGATGATAGGGACAGTATCTTATTCATTTTCATCCTCATATTCTCAGGTACTGGTACAATGCTTAACACATATTATTGCACAAAAGACAGGTCTGAATAAATTAAATAGATCTGTGGTAATAAAGAGTCATTATCCTCTTGGGTCTCACTTTCCTTTTTTATGATACAGAGGTCAATCAATAATTGACCTTTTTACTTTACAGGATTGTAGTAACAATCAAGATTAGTGATAAAATGGATATTTAAAATCTTCTGATAAGCTAAAAGTACCAAATAAATGGAGCTATCATTATTCTTCCCTAACACACTCTGGGGGGAAAAAAAAGCCAGCATTGCATTAGAACTGGAAAGGCAACTGGATAAAATGTGAAGTCATACAGGTTAAACTTCTTCCCTTTTTGTTCCTGA
>NW_007736199.1:35912-66451 GCF_000696425.1 Galeopterus variegatus | reverse complement strand
GTGAGCCTGAAGTTCAGCGCGAACCCTCTCAAGAAAGCTATTTCTGAACTCCTCATCCCACAAACCCCCTTAAACTTCCTCTATCCCGATTTCCAATCCTCTCACCCATACATGAGGATGAATCCTCTCCCTAAACCTCTTTCTACTTTCTTTATTATTTGGATGGTCAGGAGGGGCCCTAGGGCATACTTTATGGGCAGTTGAAAATATCAATACTAAACTTGAACAAGCCTTGACCTCTACCGCTGAGTCCCTTTCATCCCTACAAAAACAGGTCACCTCCCTAGCCAAGGTAACTCTCCAAAGCCACCGAGCTTTAGACCTTCTTACCGCAGAGAAGGGAGGCACATGCATCTTCCTCAGGGAAGAATGTTGTTATTCAATGAATCAGGCTTAGTCAAAACTAAAGTCATCAAACTCACTGATCTGGCCTCTAGCCTCCGGGCCATGCCCAGCTCTAACCCCTTTTCTTCCTTTTCCCACAATCCTCTCCTAACCTGGATATGGCCTGTCATAGGACCTCTAACTATTATCTACCCTGCATTATTCAAATAAGTAAAACTTCTAACCAAGCTTTTAACCAGCCTTTACTTAGACATTACCAGCTTCTGGCCACGGAAGACCCTTCCTGCTCCTCAATAGAACGCCTGACATCTTGCCGAAATGGATCTAAGTCACCGGTGGCACTTGTTCCTGATAGCTCTAGCTGAAGATGCATGGATGATCTTCCCCACAACCTCTTACTCCCATTGGACACAGCAGATGGCTGACCTATGGCTCCAAGGAACTTTCATGGATTTCCCTCCCCTTGAAATCACCCTGTTCACCACTCTCCTTTGGGGTATAATGGGGGTTTCTTTCTCCTCCCTGTTTCCTCCACCCACGACGTCCCCCTCCAGCAGGAAGTAGTTCGGAGACCTCAACGACCTTATCCCCAATAGAGGAAAAAGGGAGGAATGTAAGGCCCCATAGAAGACCCCAAAGGAGGCACTCCCTAAAACATGGCGCTTTTCTTTTCCAGGTCCTAACAATCTCACCGGCGCCAAGGTGCAGCCTATCAGAAATCATTACCCGCCCCCGGCCAATCAACTACCGCCCCGTGTACTAACCACCCTCTCCCGGAACCCGGCTCTATATAAATTTATGCTTCTCCCCTGAATAAAGCGGAACTTCTCCGGTGAACTGTCAGCTCAGGTCCTGTCATTCTTTCAATGTTCTTGTACTAGATCCCAAAAGTCCAGACTAAAAATCAAAATGGAGTCACCCTTCTTAAGTTCCATGCCACTTAGGCTGGGTCTGACCTTTCAAGAAGTCAGGAGAAAGAACACCCAATTTCCCTTAAAGGCAAGTTTAAATCTTCAATAGGTATGATAATGAGCCTGAAGTAACCTGATATTATTTTTCTATTGTTCTGTCTTCCTGTCCCCACCTAACCAGGAAAGTAACTTTGAAATGACCAGTCTGCTTTTTATTCTTTGTTTCTGTCTTCTTTAGCCTTTTCCTGTCTATAAAACCAACTTCCTCTTCTTGGCTCACTGGAACATTTTTTCTATTTTATGGAATAAGGTATTGCCTGATTCTAGAATTTGCAATAACATAGTGTAAAAAAAAATCTAAATGATTCATTTTCAGAAATAATTCAGGCCCAGCCCAAAAGTTGTCTGACTGGTCTAGCCCATTCCTGGGGGTTACTGAATAGATAAAGTTCTCCTTGAGATGGTAATGAGTTACCAGCCCTTAACTGTTTACTTCAAATGGATAAAGTTCTCCTTGAGATGGTAATGAGTTAATAGCCCTTTATTGTTCTCTCCATTTCCTAATGTTTCTCCTTTCACAAGGTTTTGATGGCCCTTTATCGTGGGCTTGTCTTGAGCCCTCAGACAAAGAAATTTCTTACAGAGGGGTAATAAATTGGGGTAATCTTGGACATCACCTGGGAAAATTGTGCACCCCAACCAATGAGGAGGCAGGGGCAGGGACTTGCACACTAGGGAATAAACTGCTTGCTACAGCCCTTTCCGTGTGCCTGCCTGTCAGACACCCAAAACTTGCAAGGCCATAATTAAAGTCTTGCTTTGCTGTACCTCTTGTTTCTGCGTCCATCCTTTGGCCTTGGACAGGTGAGGGCATTTCTCACAATATGAAATAACATGTTGTTGGATTCTAGAATTGCAATAAAGCCAATTGAGATCTTCAACCAAATTTGTTGTATTTTTTTTCTTTTACAGTAGGAAAACAGATTTTAAAAAGAGAAAGAAAAAGAACCTTTTATATACTAACTGTTAAGTCCTTGGTTAGGAAAGCATTTTCTTTGGGTAATTTCTGGACTTTCCCAGGGCCAGTATTTTTACTGATGCACTGTTAGGAGAAAATAGAAATATTATTTAGTTTATCTGTAAGGTTTTATATAAAACTCCTCAAATAAGTGTGAACATAACTGAATAAAAATGTGCAGTATTTGCAAAATAGAGGTGCAGAAAACTATTACCTTAAAACTATTACCTTAAATATGGCACTTTGGCACATTGAGTGCTTAGAAAATTAAAAGGTCACAGAAATAAGCCTCAGAATCAAGGTCTCTCTAACCTTGGCTTGTTTCCCTTCCCCCAGGAGCAGAGAGGAACTTTTTCTGTAATTTCCTTATCTAAGAAATCTTCTTCCCAAAAGAAATGCAGTTATCTTAAGATCCCCTTCCTAGGAATCTCAAATAATTGGTAAAGAACACCCCTAGGCTGGTTGGCTTAGTTGGTTAGAGCATGGTTGGCTCAGTTGGTTAGATAACACCAAGGTCTAGGGTTTGATCCCTGTACAGGATGGTCACCCGCAGAGGGGTTGGGAGGTGGGGGTGAGGGAACCAACCCAGAGGGACTAAAGAGACTGGGATTTCACCACACCTGGACAGAACTTTGCACAAAATAATATCTCCCAGGCTCATTCCACTTCCATTGATCATTTACTGTCCTTCAGAAGAATGGTCTCCCTTCCCACCTCCCCCTCTCCTATGAATAAATAGTGTGCAAGCTTCTTTGCCCCACCATGTTATTGGGTAATCACTCTCCTGCCATTCTCCTGCATTGCCCCTCCCTAGCATGTTAAGATGAAATTTACTATGCCTTTTCTTCACATTAATCTGTGTTTCTCAGTTTATTTTAGTGAGCCTTCAGGGGTGAAGAGGAAGTTTTTGCCCTGGCCCCTACAGTGGTGAGTGTATTCATTTGCTTATTTGTTCCAGAAATATTTAACACCATCAATGTGTACCAGGTACTGGAGATAGAGATGAGTAAGGCCCGGCTCTGGCCTCAAGGAGCTCCCAGTTTAAAAAGGGAGACAGACCTGTACACAGATAATTATCATGTGGAATGTTTGCCACTCAGCAAAAGGAATTCTGTTGTTGGGGCCTAGAAAGTCATACCCCAAAGTGAATGCCTCAGAAGCAGCCTCAAAAGCAAAGTTTCCCTCTGACCTTCTGCCCTCTGGTCTCTCAGCCTCATTCTCCCCTGAGGCAAGCCATATAGAAACCACATTTCCTCTTCCTCAAGGTGGGTCATAGATATATCTTCCCCCTGTCTCTCTGTCTTGGAGCTGACCATAAGGAAATTCCTTGATCTATCTTGTCTGACTGTAGGTCATAAGACCCCTGTTCCAGAAAGGGTCTGGCCTCACACCCTGGAGAAATGAATGCTACACAGAGAGGCCTAGAAGAATCTGAACAGACAGGCCTTGCTGGGTTTACCCACTAATTCTATGAGCATTAGATCATACTTTCCCTGTCTAATCACATTTCTACATGGCTATGCTTGCTTTGTAGAACCTAAGTATAAATATGGACAACTTTCCATATACCTTTGGGCCTATATTCTGAAGGCTACTGTGTCACATAAAACTATGATCAAATAAAATTTGTTATACCTTTTCTTCATGTTAATCTGTGTTTATCAGGTGATTTTTCCAAGAACTTTCAGGGGGTTGCTTCCTTTGGTCCCTATTCTGTGCTATACAGTCTTGTTAAATAAAAACTATGAGAGGCCATTGTTTTGGACCATGCTCCTGCACTATGCCCCAACAGACCAGACCAAACCACGGTGGAGTTACTCATCCTAAATGCCACATAATCAAACTGAAACTTTAAGGAAACAGACAGATTCCAAAACACATCAGTTTTTTTTTTCTGAAAGCAGGACATTCCAGTCTACCTGAGTCAGTGTAATAAGGAAGTCCCCTCTTTAACTCTACAAAAAAGTAACCTGATGTTACCCAATCAGTTTTTAATTAGTATTTTTTTTTCTTCTATTGTTGTTCCTTGTTCCCACCTTACAAAACCCACTGTTTTGCTATTACCGAGTGGGAGCTCTTATTCTATTATGTATAATGGAGGCTGCCCTGATTCACGAATTGTGGATAAAAGTCAATTAGATCAATAACTGAATTTGCTGTAATTCTGTCTGAATGTTTGTGTCCCTCCCAAATTCATATGTTGAGAGCCTCATCCCCAAGGTGATGGTATTTGGAGGTGGGCCGTTTGGGAAATGATTAGGTCATGAGGGCTTTGCATGAATGGGATTAGTGCCCTAATAAGAGAAGCCCCAGAACTGGCTGATTAGCTCAGTTGGTTAGGGTGTGGTGCTGATAACACCAAGGTTCAGGGTTTAATCCCTGTACTGGCCAGCAAACACATGCACATGCACATGTATATGCACACAAAATAAATAAGAGCCCCAGAGAGCTCCTTTGCCCCTTCCACCATATGAGGACACATCAAGAGAGAAAATTCTATGAAACCAGAAAACAAGCCCTCACCAGACACCAAATCTGCCTTGATCTTGGACTTCTAAGCCTCCAGAACTATAAGAAATATATTTCTGTTGTTTATAAGCCACCTAGTTTATGGTATTTTGTTAAAGCAGCCCAAATGGATTAAGACATTTTAGGAGTATGGAAAAGAGGCATCTGGCCTATGCAGGAGGTGGGAAGGAGACAGGGAGGGTGCAGAGGAAGATATCTGAGCTGAATCTTTTTAAAAAAGATGACCAGTAAGGGGATCTTAACCCTTGACTTGGTGTTGTCAGCACCATGCTCTCCCAAGCAAGCCAACCAGCCATCCCTATATAGGGATCCAAACCCCTGGCCCTGGTGTTATCAGCACCACGCTCTCCCAAGTGAGCCATGGGCCTGCCCCTGAGCTGAATCTTAAAGATGAGTAAGCTGTGGCCAGGGTAAGGGCAGGAGAAGGCTGTACTAGCAGCACTAGCTGGGCTACAAAGTGGCCGCTTTAGCCAGAGCAGTGTAGACTGCAGAGGTAGCCCTCCCACACCTAGAGCTCCTGGAAGTAGCCAGTAGGTTTGGTGAACCTGACCGTATCAGTAGTTTGGGATAAGTGTCTGCAGGCATATTTTTGTATTCTGGTGTGTCATTTGTGTGTGTCTGAGGTGTGATGATCCCATCCTCTCAAATCAAGCCCTACAATGATGTTTCTTGTTTCTGAAAGAAAAATTCTTGTATATGAATGCATATACTGGAGAAAGGTCATTTGGTAGTTATTTTCCAAAGCGTATACCACATGTGCAAATAGTGAGCTTAAGTTTTAAGGATATTCTATTTTAGGAGTCCCCCAGACTTGTTAGCACAACTGATTCTATAACTACTCTTTAGTGGGTAAAACTATATAAGATATGCCATCCAAGTATGGGATGAAACTACTGTACCTTGACTATGTCTTCCAGGGTCTGAACAGACTCGTCCACAGCAACCAGGTAGTGAAGCTTTGGAACGTGGTCTATTATGTTTTGTATCACTCTGCAGACCAGCAGGTAAAATAATTGTCAGAAGGAAAAAGCAAAAGAGATCGTAGTAAACTAGAATTTACTGAACACCTCTCCTGTGAGCCAGGCACAGCATTCGTTGCTTTAATAAATTATCTCACAATTTCCAACAAGGTCAGGGTTGGGATTATTATTTGCACTCTGTAGATGCGGAAGGTGTTAAAGAGCTAAATGATATTTCTCAGGCTGAAGAGCTACTGGAAATGTAGAAGAGCCAGCATCTGAAGTCAGATCCATCTGGCTCTGGATCCTATCTTCTTTCCAGTGCACTGCCTCCCAACAATTGGACTTGACCCCGACAGGACTTCCAGTCTACAAAGCCCCCCGCCCATCCATTGGCTCATCTGAGTCTCACAACAGTGTTTTGGGGTAGGTGTTTTACAAAGTAACACAGATTTAGAGAAGCTGTGGCTCTCTTAAGGAAGTCACACAGCAAGACAGTGACTGACCCCCAGATTTCCTGTTCTGAATTAATGATTGCCAACATTTCTGAGGGCTTAGCTCAGTCCTTGCTAGGACTGTGCTAAGGGCTTACAGGTGTTGTTCCATTGAATCCTCACAACAATCCTATTACATAGATACTATTACTACCCCATCTTACAAATGGGAAGATCAGACACAGCTGGTGAGAGGCAGAGTAGGAACTGGAATGCATATTAAAGAATTCCAGACAGAAACAATAGTGAATAGAAGTCAATCCAATGGCCTGTCGTTTCTACCTCCATTTTAGCTTCCTTTTCATTAAAATGAAAATAAAATAAATGCACACTTCTTTTTTTTTTTTTTTAAAAGATGACCGGTAAGGGGATCTTAACCCTTGACTTGGTGTCGTCAGCACCACGCTCAGCCAGTGAGCGAACCGGCCATCCCTATGTGGGATCCGAACCCGGGGCCTTGGTGTTATCAGCACCGCACTCTCCCGAGTGAGCCACGGGCCGGCCCATAAATGCACACTTCTAAATGTCCACTTCATTTGAAAGACCAGTATGTTTTCTAGCCCCCATTCTGCTTCAAGTTACATGGTCTCTGGCCTTTTCAACTCTAGAAATTCCATAGTATTGTTTAACAGTCTGCTTTATGGTACTTAATGATATAAATTAACTTAAAAGTTTAAATGTTCACCATATGGATTTTTGTGTAGCAACATTAAGATGGAATGTAGACAAAAAGAACAACAAAGGAATCTTGCTGTTGTCATCATATTGTCAGTAACAATATTGGTATATATTGTTGGATGAAATTTATATGATTAAATTATGCATTATGAATTAAATTTTCAACCGAAAAATTAAATTGTTCCAGGAAGATGGAGTAGACAAATGTACTTTTCCCTATGTCTCCCACTAAGTACATCTAAAAACCCTGTACATTATATATAAAACAAATATAAGAAAAAAAAATGTCCACTTCACATTTATTACATATTTTCTCAAAATGCTTTAGCTTTTAGCTTCTTTGTCTGTTAAATATTGGGCAATCTTCAAAGAAACCTCCAGAAAAAAATGCTACTTAAAGGGGTCCTGTGTCCTTCTGAAATGAGAATAATTTCACTTCATAATGTATCTGTTTGGAAGTAAGATGTATTAAATAAAAATATTGGGAGGCCATTGCTTTGAACTGGCTTCTGCACTAGGCCCCAGCAGACCATACTAAAAATCAGAAGGCAGTCGCTTATGCCGAGGTTCCATGTCACCAAGACTCTGATTTCCCAAGCAGGCCAGATTTAATGGGCATGATAATAAAGTGCCCTATCCTCTAATCCTTATTCTGAAGTAACCTGATGTTAATCAATCAGTTGTCTTTGTATTGTTCTGTCTCCCTGTCCCCACCTTACAAGAAAAGTCACTTTGAAATGGCCAATCCGCTTTTTGTTTGTTTCTTCTGCTTTCTTCAGTCCTTTTCCCGACTATAAAGCCAACCTCTTCTGCTTGACTCACTGGAACACTTGTTCTATTTTATGGAATGAAGTGTTGCCTGATTCTAGAGTCACAATAAAGCCAATTGAAATATTTAAACTAAATTTGTTGTAAACTTGTCTTTTGACAGATGTTAAGAACTAGTGTTAGGTATGTTTTTTAATAATGTAAAAGACCCTTTCAAGGCTGGCCGGTTAACTCAGGTGGTTAGAGTGTAGCCTTGTAACACCAAGGTCAAGGATTTGGTTGTCTGTACCGGCCAGCTGCCAAAAAACCCCAAAACAAAACAAAACAAACAAACAAACAAACAAAAAACTCTTCACATCTTTATTTTTATTTTATTTTTTTTCTGTGGCTGGCCAGTGCAGGGAACCAAACCTTTGACCTTGAGACTCACATCTTTAAAACCTGGTAATGTAATAGCATAAAATCTCTGCAGAAAAGAGCACATTTAGGCCCCTCCAAGCCCAGGCTTAATGTTGGCTGAAGCAGGTCTAGGTTTTGTGTAGTCTGAAGCTTATACAGTTTAGGGGATCCTTCTTTAAGAAAAATAATACAAATTAAGTTCAGGACCTTGGAAGGGATCCATGCAGGGGAGTGGCCCTGAAGTTTAAGCTTCACTGGTTTCCCAGTAAATCTGTAAATACATGTGGGATGGTGACTAACTCACTAGCAGCCAGTGGATAAGGGAATCTGGATAATTTACTAGTGGCCAGTGGATGAGGGAATCTGGAATCCAGAACCTCAGAGAACTGTAGAAACTGCTCCCTTCTGGGGGATGAGCAGCAGCAGGAGTGATAGAATGAAGCCCCTGGAACCTGAAACATAGAGCTGATGCACCATAAACAAAGTGAGCTGCTCATTGACCTAGTGCTTAAGTCACTGTCTTCAAAGGAGGAGGATCTCCAGACCTGTCTGGACACAGGGTCGAGATGCTCTGTGAGTACGAAATACGTGTCAACTTTACCTACAATTGTCAAAAAAAAAAAGCATTTAGAGTTTGCCATCTGATTTCTAAAATTTAAAACTGGTGGGCTGGACATATCAATTTCATCTGAGACAAAGAAATAAGAAACTATGTCCCCAGAATGCACATATCAAGTTCTTTCTTTTACAGAATTGGAGGGCATTGCTATTCTGCTGACAAAGTTCCTAAGAGATGAACCTAAACTTGACATTGGTAATGTGGAGCTTTTAGAAGGTGGGCACTGTTTCATCAGATGCAAAATGGAGATGATAGTACCTTCTGCATAGGGTTTTTAAGAAGAATAAATACAATAATACATGCAAGGCCCTTAGCACTAGGTAAGCACTCAATAAATGTTAGCTTGCAAACAAACACATTAATAAATTCTAAGAAAGCCATACCTCTGAGAGAATGCTTACCCTGCTAGATCAAGAACATGAATTGCTGGAATTACATTTGTTCCATCTCCAAAAACTGGTAATGCAGGAACCTCACCCAACCAAGCTATCTAAAAGAAAAAAAAGCAAAAGCATTTACCCCAGTTATATGTGCATGACTATTACAGCTCACATACAGGTCCACAGTCAAGACATCCAAAAGATCTATCTATCTGATGAAGTAATCTCCTCTAGGACATGTTTTGTAAAACAGTCCAGATGAGATTCAGAATCCAGTCCTTTTAAGAGAAATAAAGTGCAACCTTTCAAATACTTTCATACGCATGATGCCTGTAATTCTCACAAAAAGAAAATTAAATTTTAAAATTGCCCCCATTGGTGGGGGGTAATTATCATTAACGCATAGATGAAACGCTTAGTGGATAAAATATCTCACAGGAGGTTACACTTATGAGGCTTTGAGCCTGGATTAGAACCCTGATCTGCAGAGTCCAAATCCTTGTTTTTTTCCCTTCATTAAGTACTTCACTAACCATATAGACATGCTAAGTACTGTTTAACTGTCACATGTTAAATTACTTTATTTCATTTATTTATTTATTTATTTTGGTGTCTGGCCAGTATGGGGATCTGAACCCTTGAACCTGGTGTTACAACACTGTGCTCTAACCAGCTGAGCTAACTGACCAGCCTTAGGTTATTTTAAATTGTTGTTAAAGAGTGGAAGAAGGGCCGGCCCATGGCTCACTCGGGAGAGTGCGGTGCTGATAACACCAAGGCCCCGGGTTCGGATCCCACATAGAGATGGCCGGGTCGCTCACTGGCTGAGCGTGGTGCTGACAACACCAAGTCAAGGGTTAAGATCCCCTTACCGGTCATCTTTTTGAAAAAAAATAAATAAATAAAATAAAGAGTGGAAGAAGTAGGGCTGAGGACCACAGCAGACCCCTGGGTCTTGTAAGATATTTCACACTTTGGGAAACCACTTAAGGGTTTTAAGCAGTGAAGTAACACCATTAGATTTGCTTTTGTTGCCTTGGGAGGGAATAGCAGGACATAAGAGTTTAATGGGGAGATGGAAGCTATGATGTTGTGTAGGCAAGAGATGGTTTAGCCAAGCTCGAGGGTGGGGAGGGTGGGGAGTGGGACACGGAGTTGGAAAGAAGGGACAGATCGAGGATTAGTTCTTAGGGATTTTGCAATGGGGGAAGAGGCAGGAATTGGGTTTTGATAGTGCAGCTGGTTGGAGAGTGGTTCCATTTTCTGTGACGGGGTCCTGGAGGAGTGAAACTGATAGCAGACCCCCAAAAGAAAGAGCTCTTTTGGGCTCTGCAGGCTGAACAGGCCTATGCGTTCTGCAGGCCTTGGGACATGTGTGGGCCTAGGCCTAAGAGGAAATGACAAAGGACAATTTGCTCGACCATGTGGCAGTTAAGTTTCCTGAAGTCATCATGATGCTTGCTTAGCTTTAGGATAAGAACAGCACTTGTTTAACATATACTTCCTTAGACAATATAGGAGAGACATGATTTAATGCTAACAAGATGTTTGTTCCTTAGGACAATGGCTATAGATAAACATCAATTACAGACTGAGGCCAACCCTGAGATGTTTTCCAAGACTACCGGTGACCACAGACCTGTTTTGAGCACATCTACCCTGACTTGGAAGGGCCAAGGAAGACATTTCTCCTGATGCCAGAAATAATTGTGCTAACTTCATTGCTGACCAATCAGATTTCCCACCCAATCCCCAGACCCTACTCAAATTCCTGCCCTATAAATATCAGTGATTTTAAGCCTTCCAGGATTCTGAGGTTTCAAGCTTCTTTAGCTGTCTCATTTTCCTTTGACTGGCATTCAAATAAATTCTGATCTTTATCACTGCAAATTTTGGCTCGAGGGACTTTTTAGTCTTTTTTGCTCAGTGGACAATGAATCCCCCCACCTTGGTTCAGTAACAGCATTACAGGACATCAGTTCTACATTCTTGGTCAAACCATGAAGAAAAATCTTTGACAAGACAGAGAGGGGTCTGCATTGCAGCAAGCACCCTTATGAAAGGAAAGGAAGAGGGACAGACAGTGGAAACATTCAAACAGTAGGGCTTTATTACAAAGTGAAAGTACACACAGGAGAGTGCATGGGCGTCTTGGAGAAGGAGGAACAGACAGTGGATTCCTAAGGGTAGTGTTTATACATTGTTCTGGATGGGGGTGTTCTCTATCCTAGTTTAGGGGAGGAATATTTGGCCATGGGGGAAGATCTAGGGCAAGTAAGGCCTGATACAAGGTGGCATCAACTTCCTGTCATAGATCCTTGAGTTTTGAAGTTTTTGGTCATGTGCAGTGGGGTCACTTTTCCCTTAACTTTGCCCTTCTTGGTCTAGTCCTAGTGCACAGGCACTGTGTTTTTTTCTGTTCAAAAACTGCAAAGTTCTAGGTGTAGTGTTATGATTGGTGGGGTGGTTAAGCTGTCGTCATCTCATTATGGGTTCATTAACTGCAAAACACAGAGGGTGGCTAATGCTGATCCAGCCTGAATATTCATGAGAAGCCACCCTGGGCTTGTCCCTATTCTGTCCTGCTTCAACAGAAAGAGCAGGGTTGTGGTTACTGTAGATGGTCTGGATTTGTGACAGACATCCAAGTTGAGGTGCTGAGTAGGCAGCTAGACCTATAGAGCTAGAACTTAGGAAAGAGAGCCCAGCTGGAGATCTAAGTTGTAAGTCATTGGAACCAGTTGTGGGAATAACAGACCAACCCAGGGAAAGAGCATAGAGGGAGAAGATAGATGGGTCTGGGGCTGAGCCCCCAAAATGCCAACATTCAGTGGTCAGGTAGGTGAAGAGTGGCTGAGAACAGACAATGAGAAAGAGCTTTCTTGAGCTTATCCTCTTCAGCTGTCACTTCTCTTGTATTAAAAAATTAATCCAACCGACTTTTTTTGAGTACACTTTTCCCTTCAACTCCTGTTTTCTTTCTCTGCTACCATTCTCTTTACAGCAAAATTCCTTAAACTATTTCTCTGTCCTTACCATCTCCAATTCATCTCCCTCTGTTCTCTCTGGAACCTGCTCCTATCAGACTTTTGTCCTACCCAGTCAACCAAAATCCAGTGGCCAATTCTCAGGTCTCATCTTTCTTGATTATCTGCAAAATTCATCTCCCTCTGTTCTCTCTGGAACCTGCTCCTATCAGACTTTTGTCCTACCCAGTCACCCAAAATCCAGTGGCCAATTCTCAGGTCTCATCTTTCTTGATTATCTGCAATATTTGATACAATTGGTCATTCTTCCTTTTCAGAAACACTTTTTTCACTTGGCTTTTTAAAAACTTTCTTCTTTTCTCTCTTACCTTCTGTGCACCCTTCTCAGCCTCCTTTCCTGATTCCATCCTGTTTCCTTGTAACCTCTACCTATTGGAGTGTCCTGAGATTCAGTCCTCAGACCTCTTTTCTTCTCCATATTCACTCTCTAGGTGACATTGTCCAGTCCCATGGATTTAAACACCATCCAAGGGAACTCTTACGTCCAACAGCCTACTCAGTATCTATACTTGGCTATCAATCATCTCAAAATTAATAAGCCCCAAACTGAGTTCCTGAACTTCCCATTGCATACCACCCCCAACCTACTCCATCTGCAGTCTTCCCCATCTCAGTAAATGGCAACCTCATACTTCCAGTTGCTTACACCAAAATCCTTAAAGTTATTCTTTTCTTTCTGTCTGTCACCCTTACTTCAAGCTTTGAACAAATCCCATTGACTCTACCTTCAAAATACATCAAAAATCTGAACAACTTCCAGTATCCCCACCATTTCACCCAGGTCTTAGGCACCACCTCCTAACCAGTCTGCTTCTTGCTTCTGCCCTTGCCCCACTGTTGTACATCCTCAGCGCAGCAGAGAAATATGTTTATCCTTTTAAAACCTAAGATTCAGGATGGGCTACAAGGCGGGGTTCCATGTGATTCTCCATCCCACCCATCCCTTTTTTTTCTTTTCTTTTTTTTTTTTTTTTTTTTTTTTTTTTTTTTGGTGGCTGGCCCATACAGGGATCAAGCCCTGGACCTTGGCATTATCAGCACCACACTCTACCGGCCTGAGCTAACTGACCAGTCCCCATTCCCTCTTTGACCCCATAGCCAACCGTCCTCCCACATTTAGCCATATTGCTGTTCTTACTACTCCTCAAACACAGCCAGCACATTTCTGCCTCAGTTCTTTGCACTGCCTGGAATGTTCTTTCCCCAGAAAGCAAATCAGCTAGCTCCTTCATGGCCTCTCACTTTCTGCTCAAATGTCACAGCATCAGAAAGACTTTTCTCAACCAGCATATATAAGACATAAACTCCTGCCCCCCAATCCTACCCTTGGCACTCACTACAAAGCTCAGCATTGTTGTTTTCCATAGCATGCTTCAATATCTGAAATACTCAACATTTAGTGGCTTATTTATTATCTTTATCTCCTCCTCCCCACTAGAATATGTAAGCTAGGACAGAGACTTTATTGTGTTATTAATTTACTTACTTTGGTGGCTGGCCGGTATGGGATCTGAACCCATGACCTTGTTTATTATGTTATTGTATACCCAGTACCTATAACAGTTCCTGGCACATGGTAGACACTCAATCAATATTTGTCTCATGAATGAAGGGAGATCCGTCCTTTTCTTTATTATTCTGAGAGTGGTAAATACAAGTTGTAAGTAAGGGGAAAGAACCAGAGGTAGTTATGGTTGATATCCATACTTTCCTTCATTTTCTGCTATGATACTGACCTAGCTACATCTAGAAGTACTCAGAAATACCTTCAAATTGTGTACCTTTATTTTAAAACACTTTTTAAAAATCCACAGTCATTGAAAAGTCATACCTTGAAAAAAGTATGTAAAATGCCTCCTTCCACTCCATACTGAAGTCCAGCAGCAACTACGTAAGTTGCAAATTTTTTGGCCTGTTTGATAAAATACAGAAAAAAAAGCTGAATGTAATACTAGTAATCATATTGAAGCAGATTATTTTAGTAGTTAAAACAAGCACTTTAGGAAGTTGCATCAACTCTTTCAGGCTACTAAGATTTTGTTTAGCATAGAAGTAATATCCCTTATTTATTTTTATTTTTATTTTTTTAAAAGATGACTGGTAAGGGAATTTCAACCCTTGGCTTGGTGTTGTCAGCACCACGCTCAGCCAGTGAGCTAACCGGCCATCCCTATGTAGGATCCGAACCCGTGGCCTTGGTGTTATCAGCACCGCACTCTCCCGAGTGAGCCACAGGCTGGCCCTAGTAATATCCCTTAAAGGGAGAACACCAGCCCCACACTATTCAGGAATACCTCTGCCCACTTAAAATTTAATTAGGACTCTGGGCTGGCCCATGGCTCACTCGGGAGAGTGTGGTGCTGATAACACCAAGGCCATGGGGATCCCATATACGGATGGCTGGTTAGCTCACTGGGTGAGCGTGGTGCTGACATCACCAAGTCAAGGGTTTAAGATCCCGTTACCGGTCATCTTTAAAAAAAAAAAAAATTTAATTAGGACTCAGTTAAATTAAAACTAGAGTTTATTATTTGTGAGAACTGAATATCTGTAAGCTCTATGCAGGGCACTGAGGGGTAAAGGGAGGAGATACAAATAGGTCCTTCCACAAGGACTCTTTTACTTTTTTTTTTGGCAACTGGCCAGTATGGGGATCTGAAACTTTGACCTTGGTCTTATAACACCACGCTTAACCAACTAAGCTAACTGGCCAGGCCCAAGGATATTTAATTATCTAGTAAGGAAGATAGACGTACATAAAACCAAGGAGTTTGGTAATGAGCTTTAATACAAGGATTTTGTTTTGTTTTGTTTGGCAGCTGGTTGGTAACGCAAGGATTTTAATTGACATGGGTTGTCCACTTCTCCCCAGAGTAGTAGTTTAAGCACTCAGAGAATTTGTCTCAATATGTTAGTTTTTTAAAGTCGTTGGTGCCAGCAGCTACCCTGTGGGGAAATGGACTTCCTGCCATGTTGAAAAGCTTAGGGTAGATAATAGTTAAGGATACCTGGGCACTGACTGGTCTTCCTTTAACACCCTTCCCCTTATTATCTAGTAACCATGTGGCCTCGATGATGTTTAATTTAAATACACAGAGAGAGGGTTACAGCTCTTTTAGAATTTAGCAGATTTTCCGGAGTCTACCAGAATCACCTGCCTTCCCCCGCCTCCTCCCCCGCTTCATAAAAAAAAAAGAAAAAAACCAAACAAACCAGAAAACCTCAAATGGTTGGTGCAATTTTTTTTTTTTTTAAAAGATGACAGGTAAGGGGATCTTAACCCTTGACTTGGTGTTGTCAGCACCATGCTCAGCCAGTGAGCGAACCGGCCATCCCTATATGGGATCCGAACCCGGGGCCTTGGTGTTATCAGCACCGCACTCTCCCGAGTGAGCCACGGGCCGGCCGGTTGGTGCAATTTTTTAAAAAAATTATTTATTAATTTTTTTATAAAATCTTGTTTTATTTTATTTATTTATTATTTATTTATTTTTTTAATTTTATTTTATTTTGTCAATATACAGTGTGGTTGATTATTGTGGCCCATTACCGAAACCTCCCTCCCTCTACCCTCTCCCCCCTCCCTCCCCACAATCTCCTTTGTGTTCACTTGTATCAACTTCAAGGAATTGTAATTGTTGTGTCTTCTCCCCCCCTGCCCCGCCCAGGTTGTTTGTGTATTTATTTATTTATTTTTAGCTCCCACAAATAAGTGAGAACATGTGATATTTCTCTTTCTGTGCCTGACTAGTTTCACTTAATATAATTCCCTCTAGGTCCATCCATGTCGTTGCAAATGGCAGCATTTCATTCTTTTTTATAGCAGAGTAAGTATTCCATTGTGTAGATATACCACAGTTTCCGTATCCACTCATCTGATGATGGACATTTGGGCTGGTTCCAACTCTTAGCTATTGTAAATAGAGCTGCGATGAACATTGGAGAACGGGTTTACCTTCAACTTGATGCTTTCCATTGCTCTGGGTATATTCCCAGCAGTGGGATAGCTGGGTTATATGGTAGATCTATCTGCAATTGTTTGAGGAACCTCCAGACCATTTTCCAGAGAGGCTGCACCATTTTGCAGTCCTACCAACAATGTATGAGAGTTCCTTTTTCTCTGCAACCTCGCCAGCATTTATCATTCACAGTGTTTTGGATGTTAGCCATCCTAACTGGGGTGACATGGTACCTCAGTCTGGTTTTGATTTGCATTTCCGGAATGCTGAGTGATGTTGAACATTTTTTCATGTGTCTTTTGGCCATTCGTATATCTTCCTTTGAGAAATGCCTATTTAGCTCTTTTGCCTGTTTTTTAATTGGGTTACTTGTTTTTTTGTCATAAAGTTGTTTCAGTTCCTTGTATATTCTGAATAATAATTCTTTGTCAGATGTATATTTTGCAAATATTTTCTCCCACTCTGTTGGTTGTCTTTTAACTCTGTTAATTGTTTCTTTTGCTCTGCAGAAGCTTTTTAGTTTGATATAATCCCACTGGTTTATTTTTCCTTTGGTTGCCCATGCTTTTGGGGTCATATTCATGAAGTCTGTGCCCAGTCCTACTTCCTGAAGTTTTTCTCCTATGTTTTCTTCAAGAAGTTTTATTGTTTCAGGGTATATATTTACTTCTTTAACCCATTTTAAATTGATTTTAGTATATGGTGAGGGGTATGGGTCTAGTTTCATTCTCCTGCATATGGATATCCAGTTCTCCCAGCACCATTTGCTGAAGAGGCAGTCTCTTACCCAGTGTGTAGTCTTGGTGCCTTTGTCAAAGATCAGATGGCTGTAGGTGTGGGGGTTAATTTCTGGATTCTCTATTCTATTCCATTGATCAGTGTGTTTGTTTTTATGCCAGTGCCACACTGTTTTGGTTATTATAGCTTTGTAGTATAGTTTAAAGTCTGGTAGTGTTATGCCTCCAGCTTTATTGCTTTTGCTCAGAATTGCTTTGGCAATGTGTGGTCTTTTGTTATTCCATATAAATGTCTGAATATAAATGTCTGGATAGTTTTTTTCTATTTCTGAGAAAAATATCATTGGAAGTTTGATGTGAATTGCATTGAATTTGTATATCACTTTGGGTAGTATGGACATTTTCACAATGTTGATTCTTCCAATCCAAGAGCATGGGATATCTTTCCATCTTCTTGTGTCCTCTTTAATTTCTCTCAGCAATGCTTTGAGAACTCTTTGAGCAGAGAACTCTAATTATAGAGATTTTCACATCTTTGGTTAACTCAATTCCTAAGCATTTTATTTTTTGGGTGACTATTGTAAATGGGAAAGCTTTCTTGATTTCTCTTTCTGCATGTTCACTATTGGAGAATAGAAATGCTACTGATTTTTGTGTGTTGATTTTGTATCCTGCTACTTTGCTGAAATCATTTATCAACTCCAAGGGTTTTTTTGTAGAGGCTTTAGGCTGTCCGATATATAGGATCATGTCATCTGCAAAGAGGGACAGTTTGATTTCATCTTTTGTAATCTGGATGCCCTTTATTTCCTTCTCTTCTCTGATTGCTCTGGCTAGTACTTCCAACACTATGTTGAATAGGAGTGGTGAGAGTGGGCTTGTTTAGTTCCTGTTCTTAAAGGAAAAGCTTTCAGCTTTCCCCGTTCAAGATGATATTGCTGGTGGGTTTATCATATTTGGCTTTAATTATGTTGAGATACTTTCCATCTATACATAACTTATAGAGAGTCTTTATCATGAATGCGTGTTGAATTTTATCAAATGCTTTTTCAGCATCAATAGAGATGATCATATGGTCCTTGTGTTTGATTTTATTGATATGGTGTATCACATTTATTGATTTGCATATGTTGAACCAATCTTGCATCCCTGGGATGAATCCCACTTGATCATGGAGTATAATTTTGCATATGTGTTGCTGTATTCTGTTAGCTAGTATTTTATTGAGGATTTTTCTATCTATATTCATCAAGGATATCGGCCTGTAGTTTTCTTTTTTAGTTGTATCTTTACCTGGTTTTGGTATCAGGGTGATGTTTGCTTCATAGAATGAGTTTGGGAGAATTGCCTCTGCTTCAATCTTTTGGAATAGTTTGTAGAGAATTGGTATCAATTCCTCTTTGAATGTTTGGTGAAATTCTGCTGTGAATCCATCTAGTCCTGGGCTTTTCTTTGTTGGGAAATTTCTGATAACAGCTTCAATCTCTTCTATTGTTATTGGTCCATTCAGATTTTCTACATCTTCTTGGCTCAGTTTTGATAGCTTGTTTGTGTCCAGAAATTTATCCATTTCCTCCAGATTTTCAGATTTGTTGGCATATAGTTGTTTATAGTAGTCTCAAATGATTCCTTTTATTTCAGATGTATCAGTTGTAATATTGCCTTTTTCATTTCTAATTTTTGTTATTTGGATTGTCTCTCTTCTTTTTTTAGTTAGCCATGCTAATGATTTGTCAATTTTATTTATCCTTTCAAAAAACCAACTTTTTGATTCGTTGATCTTTTGTAGTGTTTTTTTGGTTTCAATTTCATTAAGTTCTGCTCTGATCTTAATGATTTCTTTCCCTCTGCTAACTTTGGGTTTGGATTGTTCTTGTTTTTCTAGTTGTTCTTGTTTTTCTAGTTCTTTAAGGTGAAGTATTAGGTTGTTCACTTGCCATCTTTCCATTCTTCTGAAGTAAGCATTTAATGCAATACATTTCCCCCTTAGTACTGCTTTTGCAGTATCCCATAGATTTTGGTATGATGTATCATTGCTTTCATTAGTTTCAATAAATTTTTTGATTTCCTGTTTGATTTCTTCTTGGACCCATATGTTATTAAGTAGAATGCTGTTTAATTTCCATGTGTTTGTATAGTTTCCAGAATTTTGTTTGTTATTGATTTCTAATTTTAATCCATTGTGGTCTGAAAAAAATACATGGAATAATTCCAATTTTTTTTGAATTTATTGAGACTTGATTTGTGACCTAACATGTGATCTATCCTGGAGGAATGATCCATGTGCTGATGAAAAGAATGAATATTCTGAGGTTGTTGGATGGAATGTTCTGTAGATATCTGCCAAGTCCAATTGGTCTAGAGTATTGTTTAGATCTTGTGTTCTCTGCTGATTCTTTGCCTAGATCATCTGTCCAATATTGATAGTGGGGTTTTCAGGTCCCCCCACTATTATGGTATTAGTGTCTATTTCCTTCTTTAGGTCTAATAGAGTTTGTTTTATAAATCTGGCTGCTCAGACATTGGGCGCGTATATATTTATGATTGTTATGTCTTCTTTTTTTTTTTTTTAAAGATGACCGGTAAGGGGATCTTAACCCTTGACTTGGTGTTGTCAGCACCACGCTCAGCCAGTGAGCGAACTGGCCACACCTATGTGGGATCCGAACCCGGGGCTTTGGTGTTATCAGCACCGCACTCTACCGAGTGAGCCACGGGCCGGCCCTGTTATGTCTTCTTGATGGATCAATCCTTTTATCATTATGTTGTGGCCCTCATTATCTCTTTTTGTGGTTTTTAGTTTAAAGTCTATTTTATCAGATATATGAATAGCTATTCCAGCTCATTTTTCATTTCTGTTTGCATGGTAGATCTTTTTCCATCCTTTCACTCTTAGTCTATGTGAGTCTTTATGGGTGAGGTGGGTCTTTTGAAGGCAGCACATAGTTGGGTCCTCCTTTTTAATCCAGTCAGCCAGTGTGTGTCTTTTGATTGGGGAATTTAATCCTTTTACATTAAGAGTTGTTATTGAAAAAGTGTTGATTTACTCCTAGCATTTTATTGATTTTTGTCTGGATGTCTTAAATATCTTTTGTTCCTTTCTTTCTGATTTACTGTTTGTTTTCTGTAATTGTCAGTTCCTTGGGTTGTAGATAAGCTTTTTTTTTTTCCTCTTTATTTTTGCCTTTTTAATTTTACTACTGGGTTTTGATTTTTCTTGAATTTTTATGGCAGTGGTAGTTATTTTTTAGGTACCAAACCCAGTACTCCCTTAAGAATTTCCTGTAAGGGTGGTCATGTGGTAGTGAACTCCAGCAGTTTTTGTTTGTCTGAGAAATATACTATTTGCCCTTCATTTCGGAAGGATAGCCTTGCAGGGTAGAGTATTCTAGACTGGCAATCTCTGTCTTTTAGTATTGTGAATATATCATCCCATTCCTTTCTTGGTTTTAGGGTTTGTGATGAAAAGTCTGATGTTAGTCTGATTGGGGCTCCCTTATAGGTGACTTGACGCTTCTCTCTTCCAGCTTTTAAGAGTCTCTCTTTGTCCTTGAGTTTTGCCAACTTGACTATAACATGACTTGGAGAAGACCTTTTTGGGTTGAATACATTTAGGGATCTTTGAGCTTCCTGAATCTGAAGATCTGTGTCTTTTCCTATACCTGGGAATTTTTCTGCCACTATTTTGTTGAATATGTTTTCAGTGCAATCTCCTTTTTCCTCCCCTTCTGGAATACCCATGACTTGGATATTTGAGCGCTTAAGGTTATCTGATATCTCTCTTAGATTTTCTTCAATGTTTTTAATTCTTTTTTTGTCTGCCTATGTTGTTTTCAACAGCCCATGTTCAAGGTCAGAAGTTCTCTCTTCTGCTTCTGCAAGCCTGCTGGTTAAACTCTCTGTTGTGTTTTTTATTTGGTTGAATGAATTCTTCAGCTCAGCAAGCTCTGCTACATTCTTTTTCAGGGCATTGATTTCCTTGTACATTTCTTCTTTCATGTCCTGTATACTTTTCCTCATTTCATCATGTTGTCTAGCTAAGTTTTCTTGTATCTCATTTAGTTTCCTTAGAATTTTCACCCGAAATTCCTTGTCAGACAGTTCTTGTTCTATAGGATCTAGATCTTGAGAGTTATTACCCTTTGGTGGTGTACTTTCTTGAATTTTCATATTTCTGGTATCTTTCCTTTGATGTTTAGTCATTGTGGCAGGGGATTTCACAGTCCACTGGTTTGACACTATTGTCTGGCTAGGATGCTGCTGGGGCTGCCAATTTCGTATGGCTGCCTCAGTGTCTGCTCAGTTGCCCACTAGTGCCTTGGGTGCGTGGTCACATCAGATCTTGCGTCTCTCAGGGGAGGTGCCTCTCTGGTCAGCATGCACTTGGCCAGGCTGGGGATGGAGTTGGGTGCTGGTGGCAAGGCCTACCTGCTGGGTTGTGTGCTGGCACCACAGGACAGGTAGTCTCTGAGGATCATGGGCCTCTCTGGCTGGGCACCTCTCTGATCAGCGTGCACTTGGCAGGGCTGGGGATGGAGTTGGGCGGTGGCAGCAAGGCCTACCTGCTGGGTCACGTGATGGCACCACAGGGTGCGTGGTCTCCGCAGATCTTGGCTCCTCTCTGATCGGCGTGCACTCAGCGTGGCAAAGACTTATTCATTTTTTGTTTCTCTTGGAAATGCAAATAGCACTCTGGTTACACAGCTTCAAGGATACAGAATACAACCACAGAATCTCATCAGCACCGTGGAGGTGGCAGCAGCCTCTGGAAGATGACGGGAATGGGCAAGGCCACACATGCATATGAGAAACCAGTTGGTGCAATTTTTTATGAACTGCTGATGTGAAGTCAAAGTGTAAAAGGTGCAGTAACCTCTAGAAAGTTTCTTTAGGTTCCACTAAACATTCAACTCACAGGTTACCATAAGCCACCCCACTTCAGATCATATTTTTTTTTTTGTGGCTGGCAAGTCCAGGGATTAAACCCTGTACCTTGCTGTTCAGATTTTTTTTTTTAATCTTTTGTTAGTTAAGTTGGGAATTTAATGTTATCTGAGAAGAGTGATTTGTGAGTGTATGTGTGTGACTGACTGGTCTCTTCTTGCTAATCCATCACCCAAATAAGGTTATTAATGAAGATTAATGTCCGATTGTTAATGAAGACACCACTACCACCATTACCAGATTTTGTCTTTTGGTTTTTTGCGGCTGGCTGGTAGAAGGATCTGAACCATTGACCTTGGTGTTATAACACCGTGGTCTAACCACCTGAGCTAACCATCTAGCCCTAGTGTTAGGTTGTGGAAGGTTAGATGTTGGTAAATTGAAGGTGGGAATGATGAACTGAGGCTGAGGCCAAGTAGAGAAGGGAAATACTGTAGTGGGGGAGAATTGGGCTAACTGAGTGGGTTCTTCCTTTCTTCTTATCTTTTTATATTTTAAGAGAGGGTTTTGAGGAGGAACTGTATTACTGTAATTGATGTGCATTCCTGTACAAGTAGGCCTGTGGATGAGCTAGGCAAACTGGTTTCCTGGTTTTTCATAACCGTACAAGGAAAAGTGACAACAGAATATTCCCGAAAAGATTTTAAAAGCCCCTGGGTTTAGATAACCCTGCAGGCCCTCTCAAGCCCCAACCAGACAGGCATGCAGTCGCTTTTCAGGCAGACAGATAACTGCTGAGGGTTTAGATCGGAGGTCAGTGGGAGAGTGCAGCTGAGAAATTGGGGGGTGGAGGTTGCAAAACAAGGGGAATGAAACAGAGGCCGAAGATTTTAAATGTGGAGGTGTGGAGGGCAATGAAGTTAAGAAATCCTCTTTCTGAGCTCGCCGGTTAGCTTAGCTGGTTAGAGCAGAGCCTTATAACACCAAGGTCATAGGTTCAGGTCCCCCCACTGGGCAGCTGCCTAAAAGATAAAAAGAAATGCTCTCTCTTTACTCACCTGCCTCAATAAAATAATTAAAGAGGGAATTGATTCCAGTTAAACATTTTTAACTGTGAGTGACTTTGTTTCAGAATGTTTTGAATCTTTTCCCTTTACCAGCTTGAGACTGCAACTTGGACAAAGGCACTGAGAACTACAGTGGCCCAAATTGGATACTGATGCTTCCCATTTTACTTAACTGGGTACATACAGGTTATTTTATTTTATTTTATTTTATTTGTTGCTTGTACCAAGAGCTTGAAGGAGGTCTAGAATGTTCTCACCCTGGGGACCAGGGACCCTTTAGAGAAGTGGAATAGAGCGAGACAGCATGGAGTACTATGCCCCAAGCAAATACGGTGGCCCTTTGTATCCAGGGGCTCTGCAGCTGAGGATAACCAATGATGGATCAAAAGTATTCAGAACAAAAAATAACAATACAACAGTAAAAAAAATACACATATAAACAATACAGTATAGCAACTATTTACATAGCACTTACATTATGCTTGGTATTATAAGTCATCTAAAGATGATTTAAAGTATATGGAAGGATATGCATAGGTTATATGTAGGTACTATACCATTTTATATCAGGGACCTGAGCATCTGCAGGTTTTGATGTTTGTGGGGTCCTGGAATCAATCCCCCACAGATACCAAGGGACAACTGTAATTACGCCAAGCAATTAACTTCCTGTGACTTATGTGGGCCATGAAGAATAACTTACTGGCATCAGCCTAGACAAGGCCAAAGGAGGAAGGCCAAAGTCTGGTTGGCTTGTTTATATTTTGGTGAAGCCGTCTTCTACATTTGGGAATCTTATTGGGCAATGAATACCAAATTATGGGGGAGAAATTTATTTTTCTTTTCTGTGGTAAAGTCATCAAAGAATGCAAAACTGGGGATACACATACAAAAAAATTTAGTCTAATCAAGGTTACAAATATTTGTACTACACCCTGTACTTGCTTGAGAAGAAAACCCCTAAAGTATATGTATTAGTCTGTTTCTGTCGCTTATAACAAAATACTTGGAACCGGGTGAATAATAAAGAAAACGAAACTTATTGCTTCCAGTTTCAAAGGCTGAGAAGTCCAAAGTCCATCTGGTGGTGGCGATGGTGACCCAGGGGTCTCACATTACAAGATGGTGGAAGCAGAGAGAGCAGAGCGAGTGAGAGAGCAGAGAGAGACAGACTCTCTTCTTTTTTCTTTTAAAGCCCTCAGAACCATGCCCATGACTGCTATTTTTAATCCATTCAACTACAGCACAGTCCTATAATACAATCACCTCTTCAAGGCTCCACCCTTCAATCACTGTAATAGGATTTTCCACCCTATTAACAGTCACAGTGGGGGCCAAGTTTCTAACACATAAAACTTGGGGGACACAATTCAAGCTTCAGTGAGTTTTGGGGGTCATAATTCAATCCACCACAGTATTCCACTCACTTATTGATTACAGACAGTGTATAAATAAAACATAAACATAAAATGGCAATTCCAATGTGCCATAATCTATAGACATGGATGACTTTTATGAATTGTGCCTTATGGAATCCACACAATGTGAAAACTATAAGAGCATCAGGAGTTATTCTACTCCAACAACTGTTAAGTTGTAAAGTTTCTGATAATTTTCGGCATTCTTTTTTTTTTTTTTTTGGCTGTTGGTTGAACCCTCAACCTTGGTGTTATAATACCAAGCTTTAATCAACTGAGCTAACCAGCCAGACCCTGGTATTAATCCTTAATTGGTTTTTGATAACTTAGCCTGGAAAATTACTGAGATTATAAATATCCTATTTATATAACAATATAAGAAAATGGAGTAAATCTCTAAAACTGCCAGTGACTAAAGATAAATAATAACACTGATATTCAGGAAAATGAAGAGTCTCCCTCTTCTGATTCAGGCAACATGGTGGACTAAAAATCCTAAAATTTCTCCTACTATGAACACCTACAGATGATAAATAAAATGCCACTAACGACCTTCTACATATGGCAGAATTCTCGAGAAGATAATGGATATCCTCAGGGGTCAAACATAAAGAAGAAAACAGGAGTGGTAAGCGAGAGCTGATAGGGGGGCTGCCCCGGGAAGTTGCCAGTCTCTACAAGAGTGTGTCTTGAAATCCCCATGGGTAGAGGAGAAAAAGCATTTGGTGTCATCGGGTCGGGCATGTGAACTGCCATAAGGAACAGCAGGTGGACCACAATAAGAAAGAGTTCAGCCACGGTGAAGGATGAACTAGAAAAAATGTTCCCTCTGTCAAATGGAGATGACAGAGAAACATGTCAAACTCAGCCAAGGATCTGGAAGGAAAGAAGCTCCCTTAAGAATTTCTAACCAGCAATTAAATAGAGTAGCAGGCCCACAGAGAGACGGGAGCTCCTTTGGGATCTGCAGGCTAATGTGGTCTTGCCATCTGCAGGCCTCGGGAAATGTGCAGGCTTAGGCCTAAGAAAGGAAACAACAAAAAATAATTGGCTTGACCAAGCATGGCAGTTAAGTTTCCTGAAGTAATCCTTATGCCTGCTTAGCTATGGAATGAAAATAAGATTACTTTGACATATGCTTCTCTAGGCAACATAAATGAGACATGATTGAATGATCACCAGATGTTTGTTCCTCAGGACAATGGCTACAGATAACACCACTGACACCAATCTGGAGATATTTTCCAAGACCACCTGTAACTGCAGACCTGTTTGTGAGCACATCTACCCCGACTTGGAAGGGCCAACGAAGACATTTCTCACCCAAGGAAGGCATTTCTCCTGATGCCAGAAATAATTGCACTGGGGCCGGCCTGTGGCTCACTCGGTAGAGTGCGGTGCTGATAACACCAAGGCCACGGGTTCGGATCCCATATAGGGATGGCCGGTTCGCTCACTGGCTGAGCATGGTGCTGACAGAAATAATTGCACTGACTTCACTGCTGACCAATTAGATTCCTTCATGATCCCCAGACCCTACCCAAATTATTGCCCTATAAATATCTGTGAGTTTAAGTCTCTAGGGAGTCCAAGGTATCAAGCTTCTTAGCTGTCTCATTCTCCTTTGGATGGCCATTTAAATAAATGCTCATCTCCACTGCAATTTTTTTTTTTTCATCACTGCAAATTTTGACATGAGAGACTGTTTAGTCATTTGGGTGGGGGACAATGAAACCGCCCCCCCCCTTTGGTTGGGAAGTATGCAGGTACTTCTCAAGGATTTGTCTTTCAAATTCAAACTACCTGCTTTATCCAGGGATCCCAGGGCCAAGAAATTAACATAACAAATGGTTTTAGGCAGTGAGACACCTGGGGCACAATAGAGAGGCAAATATTAAGCCCCTCTTGGAGGGACCTTCCCTGCCTGTAAAACCCCAGTAAAGGGGCACCCACTGAGACAAGGAAGGCTATTTCATGGTAAGAGATGAGTGTTAATCTAAAAGCACAGCAGTGTCTGTTGTGCAAATTCCCAAATTGCAAGGCGTATTCCCAGTGTGAATTCCTATTTCACACATACCATCATGAATCCTGCTTTTTTGTTTTTGTTTTTGTTTTTATTTTGTTTCGAACACAGATAGACTTTGCACTAGCCCAAATTTTTCTGTGAACTTATTTAAATGAGGTTTTTAGGAGTGATGATGAGCTTCAAGGAAATGGAGGTTGACAATTCAAAGAGATGCTATTTTTAAAAATCAATGTAAGATTACAGGATTTAAAAAAATTTGCAGTTGTATAAATCACAAGAAAATATGATTATGTTTATTAATAAAAACTTTAAATTTTTGTAATAAAAAATGCTGCTATTGGCCTAAAAGAAACTGAGGCCAAACATATAAGCATGGAGTTTATTGAGCCAGTATAACAACTGCACTCAGGAAATCCATTGGTCAGGTTACCCTGAGAAATTTGTTGGAAAGTGGGCCAGCAGAGCTCAGCATTTTGTAATCACACAAAGGGAGAAAACAAAGAAGACATCCACAACCAGCCCAGCGACGACCACTGAGCCACCACAGTAAGTGCCCTGGGCTCCTAAGCTGGGGTTGTGGGGGGCCAAGGGCCTCAACCACGCCCCCCTGACATCCACAACCAGTCCAGCAATGACCACTGAGCCGCCACTAGTAGCACACCAGGCTCCCGAGCTGGGGCAGTGGAGGGCTGAGGGCATCAGCCATGCCACCTGACATCTGCAACCAGCCCAGCAATGATCACCCAGCTGCCACAAGAAGCAACCTGGGCTCCCAAGCCAGGGAAGTGGGGGGCTGAGGGCTTCAGCCACACCCCTCTGACATCTGCATCCAACCCAGTGATGACCCAGCTGCCACTGGAAGCCACCTGGTCTCCCCTGCTAGGATAGGGGGAGGGCCGTGGGCCCTGATCATGTTCCCCCTCCTTCCTCCTCTTCCCACACTATTTTCCCTCCCCCTTCCATTCTCCTTCCCTCTCCCAACTGCTCTGCAGCATCTTATAATGAGGCGTGGAGCCAGGGAAAGCCAAACCCAGCCACAACTAGCAAGCTGCTGCCACCACCCTGGGGTCCCACCAGGGTCCTGAGGTATAGAGCTGAGGGAAGCTGAACCCAGCCACAACCAGGTAAAGAGCACACCAAAAACACCACTTTCACATGGGTAGCCCACCATAGCCACCGCAACTGCCATGGCTGCCACAAAAGCAGCTAGTCTCTACAGCAGCAGTCACAGCCACCATGCAGATGAAATGCCAGACCCTCAACTGCATTGACATAAGGAGAGGCACCAGCAGAGACCAAAAAAGATGTCCTCTGTCTTCACAAAACACACTCTAGAGTCATAGAAGAAGCATCTGATTTATGATAATAGGGGAGGACTTGATCACAGCAGTCTCAGTGCTGGACAGATCACCTATGCAGCAAACCAACAGAGGAATAGTTCATCTGTCAGATGGAGAGGACAAATCTATGGTTATTAGAGGGGTGGGGGGAGGAGAAGGGGGGAGAGAGAAGGAAAAGAGAGGTGGAAGGGGAGGGGGAGGGCAGAGATTGGATAAGGGCATAAAGAATAGTATAATTTGTAACAATGAATGTGGTAATAATAAAAATAAAAAATAAAATATCACGAGACAACTAAAAAAACTAAACTAACTAACTAAATAAATAAAACAAACAAACAAAAAGCTGCGTATGTAATATGTATCAAAGCATCTTACCTGACAAAGAATCTCTCCTTTTTTTTTGTCCTTTTTGAGACCGGCTGCACCGCACTCAGCCAGTGAGCACTGTGAGCGAACCGGTCATCCCTATATAGGATCCGAACCCGCGGCGGGAGCGCTGCTGCGCTCCCAGCGCCGCACTCTCCCGAGTGGGCCACGGGCTCGGCCCCAGAATCTCTCCTTTGACCAAAATTTTAGTCAGGCTCCTCTGAGCCCTCTGCCTGACTAGGTCCGACCTTGGGCTGCCCTCCCTGTCCTTGCAGAATCCAATTTGAACAAGAATCCTGCTAAATCAGTTTAGGGAAAATCTTCTACCTTTAGTGTCTGACCACCCTCAATATCCTCTCACCCTGTAAAATTCTGCTGCCCATTTCTACACAGAATCGCCCCGGGCCAGACAAGAGCAACCCTGACCAGAGAGGCTACACCACTTCCTCCCCAACTTCACCTGTCCACAGACCTCACCCAATGACTGATTGACATCTGGGTACAAAAGGCCCACTTCCTTACCCTAGGTGAGACTAAGTCTGTCCACAATTTTGCTCCAGAGCTTACCCTGGGAGCAGACGGAAGCTGGACTCCAGAGGAGACTGCATTCCTGCTTAGCTTCTTTCCCCTGCCTTAGGCTGCTTGCCTCTCTCCCCTTCTCCTGAAGTCATTCTTCCAATAAATCTCTTAAACAGGAAAAAAAAAAAAATCTTATCACCCTGCCTGCTTTCAACAATAATCCTATCCAGTCAGTTTAGTCGGAAACCCCTTATTCTTGATGTTTTCTCTTAGTAATTTTCCATCCACTGACCCTACTCCTTGATTATAAATCCCACTTGTCCTTGTTAGAGTCAAGTTGAGTCCAATCTCTCTCCCCTACTGCGGGACCACTATTTGCAGTGGTCCGTATACTTATCACCATGGCTGCCTTTGAATAAAGTCTACCTTACCGTCTTTAACAAGTATCACGAATAATTTTTTTAACACACCAAATGCTACAGAATCAACAGACCACTTTCTCTGACCATACAGCAATCAAATTAGAAAACAATGACAAAAATATGACATCTTCTGCATATACTAGGATATCTAAAAACACTTGTAAATAACTCACAGGCCAAAAAATAAATTTTAATAGACTTTAGAAAATTTTTAGAAATTGATAATAATGAAAATACTATTCAGAGCACTTCAAAACCTGTGGGATGCAGCTAAAACCATAATTGGTGGCAGATTTATGGCCTTAAGTGCTTATATTAGGGGAAAAAAAGACTAAATATCAATAAACTTATCATCTAACTCAAGAAGCTAGTAAAGAAAAAATAGCATAAATCTAAATTAGAATAATAAAGATAATAATAAAAATAGAGAAATGAGAGAATTAGAAAACAAAGATATAGAGAAAACTAACACAAGCAAAAGCTACTTCTTGCATAATAATAAAATAGAAAATTCGGTTAAGATTGATCAAGAAAGAAAGGGATAAGGCACAAGGAAACAGCAGTGTTGGAGTCTGAAGGGGCTTAAAAAGACACCTATTTTCCTGTTGGAGTTATGAACTGAGAAATAGAGGAAAAGGCAGAAGGAGCTCAAAATACCATCTTTCTTTCTTTTTTTTTTTTTTTAAAGATGACCAGTAAGGGGATCTTAACCCTTGACTTGGTGTTGTCAGCACCACGCTCACCCAGTGAGCTAACCGGCCATCCCTACATAGGGATCCGAACCGATGGCCTTGGTGTTACCAACACCACACTCTCCCAAGTGAGCCACGGGCTGGCCCTCAAAATACCATCTTTACGAAAGGTACGAGCTATGCTGGAGGACATGCCTTAGGTGGGTAGTGATGACAGGCTTTGTAATCCTGAACCCAGAATAAGATGAACTTTCCCAACCACTCAACAGGCAGCTCTGGAATACTATGGACCTCACCACCTGGGGCCGGTCTCTGTAAAACCCAGGAGTTGAAGACACAACACAGGGTAGCTGCACCAGCCGGATACCAGAGCTGGGAGAGGGGCGGGGTAGGCTGACATGGCCACGCCACCGACCACCAATAAGGGGGTCTTCCTGAGGTGGGAGAAAGGGTGGCCCAAGAAGCCAGGAGTATTTAGAAGAATACTGAGACCCTTCCTTACAGAAACCAGAGGAGTGGGGAAGCACTGATCCCACCTCACAAATATTAGGCCTGGAAAGAGGGCCAGTACAAATATAGCAGAGATTTAATAAAAGAGAGGGTCAGCCCGTGGCTCACTTGGGAGAGTATGGTGTTGGTAACACCAAGGCCACAGGTTCAGATCCTACATAGGGATGGCTGTTTAGCTCACTCGGGAGAGCGTGGTGCTGACAACACCAAGTCAAGTGTTAAGATCCCCTTACCAGTCATCTTTAAAAAAAAAAAAAGAAAAAGAAAATATTATTCCCATTAATTATATGTGGATAGTAGAACCGTGATGATAAAATCAGAAAAAGTCTATGTAAGAAAAGGAGATTATAGGCCAATGTCACTTGTAAACTCAAATATAAATGCAAAAATCCCAAATATTAAAGCAAATCCAGAAGCATGTTTTTTTTTTTTTTTTTTTTTTTTTTTAAAAA
>NW_007736199.1:34373-35554 GCF_000696425.1 Galeopterus variegatus | reverse complement strand
ATTTTTTTTTTTTTTTTTTTTTTTTTTTTTTAAAGATGACTGGTAAGGGGATCTTAACCCTTGACTTGGTGTTGTCAGCACCATGCTCACCCAGTGAGCTAACCGGCCATCCCTACATAGGGATCCGAACCCATGGCCTTGGTGTTATCGGCACCACACTCTCCCGAGTGAGCCACAGGCCGGCCCTGTTGTTTTGGTTTTTTAAGTTCTCATGACCAACTTGGGTTGATCAGAGAATATAAATGTCATAGGCCAGTGGGATACTTATCTTTTACGCCAAATTTCATAAGCTGCCACTGGGGTTTAGTAGATTTCCCAGTCCCCTTGGGATCATACACACAGATGCTCACTGACCACTTAATTATTTTATATGATTTAAGTGACTTTGCAAAAACAGATTGGCAATTCTGGTTCATTCACAGTACTAATTAAAGTCAATATAATTGTATTTTTAAATACAATATTTCAAAATATTATATATATGAGCAGTGTAACTCATTTAAAGATGGATGCACCAGTTAAAGCCAAGTTTGATATTAGGCAATTGAGAACTAGTTAGGGCAACTTGCATTATTATTAGGGGCTCTCCTTTGCCTCAAAATACTAAGTCAGTCCATTTTCTTGTGTTTGTAGTCCTGTATTTATGAGGGTACTTCAAAATATTCTTGGAAAGATTTATGTAACTTTTCAGTTCTATTTTTCCACAAACTTTTTTTTTTTTTTTAAAAAGATGACCGGTAAGGGGATCTCAACCCTTGGCTTGGTGTTGTCAGCACCACGCTCAGCCAGTGAGCAAACCGGCCATCCCTATATAGGATCCAAACCACGGCCTTGGTGTTATCAGCACTGCACTCTACCGAGTGAGCCACGGGCCGGCCCTTCCACAAACTTTTTGAAGTACGCTCGTAAATATAAATGTGAGGACTGCAGATGTGATAGCAGTATTTGAATACTTGCAACCTACCCCGGTGCAGAGACCACATCTGCTTTGTTCATGTTGTGAGGCCAGCTCTTCTTAATCAATGTGCTTGGCACACAGTAGGGTGAAAATGGATATATCTTAAATGAGTGGGCTAAATGATTATTTCCAAGGTTCTATCTATCAGATGGAAAACATTAGGTTAAAAAAGGAACATTGGAGGCCGGCCTGTGGCTCACTCGGGAGAGTGCGGTGCTGATAA
>NW_007736199.1:32494-33378 GCF_000696425.1 Galeopterus variegatus | reverse complement strand
CGCTCAGCCAGTGAGCAAACCGGCCATCCCTATATAGGATCCAAACCCGTGGCCTTGGTGTAATCAGCACCGCACTCTACCAAGTGAGCCACGGGCCGGCCTAAAATTTTGATTTTTAAAGTATTCTAAATTTAAAATTTAAAATTTTGATTTAAAGGACAACTTTAATGTTTTTATAATAAAAAATATGTTAAGATGATAATATTTCTTCATTTTAGATTGCTACTTAAATTAGTTTTATGCATGTGATCACACATTTTCAACCAGTGAATTATACATAAATGATCAAGAAATCATAAATTTTAATAAAATAATATAGAATTTGGAACTGGAAGAAATTTAAACTATCTAATCTAGCTCCTTTATTTTATTTATTTTAACCCCAAAAGTTTACCTTGGCTAAGGTCATAAGTTAATGGATATAAAAGGGCTAGAATTCTTACTTCTATGTTGTTTCTTTCAAATGCTTTATACTCACAGTGTTTTGATTGCTGAAGTAAATGTATTTTTTAATAGTAGGACAGAACTTGGGTACATTCNAAAGTTTATGGGGAGTATGTTCCAAGGAAATCAGCAGTTTACAAATGGAGAACTTTTGGGGATAAGAAGGGATAAGATGATGTTGAGGATGAAACCCTCAGCGGCAGACCATCCACATCAAGTTGTGAGGAAAAAATTAACTTAGTTTGTGCCCTAATTGAAGAGGACCAACGAGTAACAGCAGAAACAATAGCCAAACACCGCAGACATTTCAATTGGTTCAGCTTACACAATTTCTGAATGAAAAATTACAGTTGAGCACGTTTTACACTCAATGGGGGAGACAAAACTGTTGTGCACAGATAAGCTTCAGACAAGAGCAGAGATTTCAGTGGGAATTTTAA
>NW_007736199.1:28714-31400 GCF_000696425.1 Galeopterus variegatus | reverse complement strand
GCTCAATGGGTGACAAAACTGTTGTGCACAGATAAGCTTCAGACAAGAGCAGAGATTTCAGTGGGAATTTTAAATAAGTGGGATCAAGATCTTGATCTTGAGGCATTTCTTTGGAGAAGTAGGAGATGAAATATGGCTTTACTAGTACCGTCTTGAAGACAAAGCACAATCAAAGCCATGGCTACTGAGAGGTGGAAGTGGTCCAGTCAAGGCAAAAGCAGCTCAGTCAAGAGCAAAGGTCATGGCAACAGTTTTTTTGGATACTCAATGCATTTTGCTTGTTGACTTTCTGGAGGGCCAAAGAATGATAACATCTGCTTATTATGAGAGCGTTTGCAGAATGTTAGCCAAAGAGATGGGAAATCATTAGGCATCCATATTACAGTCCTGATTTGACTCCTTCTGACTTCTTTTTGCTTCCTAATCTTAAAAAATCTTCAAAAGGCACCCAGTTTTCTTCAACTAATAATGTAAAAAAGGCTGCCTTGACATAGGTAAGTTCCTAGGACCCTCAATTCTTTAGGGATGAACTAAATGGCTGACATAATTGCTTACAAAACGTCTGGAACTTGATGGAGCTTATGTTGAGAAATAAAGTTTATATTTTATATTTTTATCTTTTAATTCCATCTTTCCACAAACTTTTTGAAGTCCTTTTGTACGTATCAGTGCAGGTATTCCACTAGGGGGAAAAATGTAATGGAACCTTTAGAGGTTTTTGGGTTCTACTCGCACGTAAGTTCTATGTAAGTTAAAAGAGGATGATGATAGTAGTACCTACTTCACAGAATTTCGAGGATTATATGAGAGAACTTCAGAAGTTTGTGGAAAAAGAGAACTTGAAAGGTAATATGAGGCCGGCCCGTGGCTCACTCGGTAGAGTGCGGTGCTGATAACACCAAGGCCACGGGTTCGGATCCTATATAGGGATGGCCGGTTTGCTCACTGGCTGAGCGTGGTGCTGACAACACCAGGCCAAGGGTTGAGATCCCCTTACCGGTCATCCTTTAAAAAAAAAAAAAAAGAAAGGTAATATGAATCTTTTCATGAACTTTATGAAGTACTCTCGTACATGAGATACTGTAAGTACAACGTTTTGCACAGTGCTAGACACACAGTAAGCAGCTTTACATAATTTTTTAGCTGTTACTATTTATGCATTACCAGGGCATTCCTGTCATCTACTCTGAAAAAAGTCAAGAGAAATAAAATAATCTTATTATGGACATAGGTCAAAATGTCAAAATGATAAATTTTGCTGTAATAGAGGACTAATAAGCTATTATTATTGTTTACATTTATTTCTCAGCTATAGGTGTCTTAATAAATAGTAACCAACGATGTGTCAAGATGTTTTGGAATCAGGAAAAAAATAAATAAAAACAAAACCCCACAGGCTTAGGTGTCTAATGGATCATGGTTTGAATCACAGCACCTGCACTTGACTTCTCTTTCCCACAGCTCCCACATCAGTGAAATGGGCATAATGACGTGTGTAGACAATACCGTCGTAAGGAGCAGATCAGATGAGGCTGAGACGTGCTCAGGACAGTGCTTGGAAAATCCTGGTTATGTGACATTGAGTAAATTCCTTAATCCTCTGGAAGTTTCCTTCTCCTTATTTGTAAGAGGAGGTTAATATGCACTTCTCAGAGTTGTTTTAAGAAACAAGTGAGATAGAATCTGGAACAAGGGAAATGTGGTTCCCCTTCTCCCTATTCCAACTCTGAGTTACTTTCCTCTTCTGGCCCAAGTGATTCTTTGGACCCACAGACTTCTTAGTAGGTGAGGGCTTGAGTGTAGCTGGGGATCTGATACAGGGCTTTCAACTCTGTGGGCTCGACCAGAACCTGGGCCAGGACCCCTAAGGACAGTGCATCTTGGAGTGAGCCTGAAGCTCTGAGATCTATGCGTGTCAATACAAGGAAATGAAACAAAGAGATGTTTAGAGAATTGAGATGATGTACATAAAGCCATAAACAGCCCTGTCCATGCAGACAGCCCTGTCCATGCTGACAGCCCTGTCCATGCAGATAGCCCTCAAAAAAAGATAAAACTATTACCTTGACCAGGATTGAGGGTTGAGTAACTACAGATGAGGAGAAAGAAGCCATTGTATATCGCCTCAAAAAAAATTTTTTCTACTCTAAATATTCTATTATTCCAGACTTACATTTTTTCCAAATTTGAGAACCATTTTTTCAGCATTTATGTGGTCGAGAAAGTTAGGATGATTCCTTCTTCTTCGATACTCCTCTTCAGTAAATGGAACCTCAGTATCATCCTATAAGAGAGAAAAGAAGTAGATGTGGTGTATTAGACATATATAAAACTTCTAAGCCCAAAGATGTGTTCCTGTAAGCTCAAATAAAACAAATCTACTGCTTATTTTAAAAGTGATTTAATTTTTTTAAAAATGCCTTAGCTAACCAAATTTATTTTATTTTATTTTTGTTTTTGGGGGAGGGCTGGCCAGTGCCAGGATCGAACTCTGGACCTTGGTGTTATCACCACCATGCTGTACCAACTGAGCTAACCAACCAGCCCCAAATTTTACAGTTTAAACTTAATCTAAACAAAATTAAAAATTTATTCTATTTTATTTATTTATTTCAACTTGAAAGTAGTGTTTATTAACTGACCAGAGCACAAAACAATCATGGCAGACACCTCAGTTCATCCCTCT
>NW_007736199.1:0-28468 GCF_000696425.1 Galeopterus variegatus | reverse complement strand
CTTGGTGTTATCACCACCATGCTGTACCAACTGAGCTAACCAACCAGCCCCAAATTTTACAATTTAAACTTAATCTAAACAAAATTAAAAATTTATTCTATTTTATTTATTTATTTCAACTTGAAAGCAGTGTTTATTAACTGACCAGAGCACAAAACAATCATGGCAGACACCTCAGTTCATCCCTCTAACAAGCCCGTTGATCTGGTCTTCCCTGTTCACCTTTTATAGCATGTTCACCTTCTACAAAACGGGTGGTCTTTTTTTTGTTCTGCCTTGTGGAGAAGATAGTGTGAAGGGCCACAGGAAGTTCCTTGCTTCTTTGAAGCTATTTCCAACAGTATAGATCTCATGAATCAGATCCTCCACGCAGATGATGCTGTATTTACCAAGAGATCAATCAATCAAAGTGTTACCTGTCGAGGAAGTTTGTTTCTTATTGATTTTGCCATAACCACACTTGTAGATTGGTTCATTTACTGATTTTGGTTCCGGTACCCCATGCAATGTATGGTTCCACAATCTTCAGCATGTTCACTTAATCCTTGTTGAGCTTAACATGGGTGCCATTGAAGATCTGAAGAAGGCAGAGAAGCTGCAACACCTTTGGACCTTTGGGCTCACACCATTGATGCCTTTGATACTGATGACAAACATCAATTTGGGTTCTGCAGGTACGTGGAAGTGGCCAGCTCTTCTTGCCATCCCAGCCATTCCAATCTCAGTTCTGTGCACCTGCCTATATTCCTTGTGATAGTGCTTACCTTTCATAGATAAGCTTCCTCCTCACCTTTCAAAGCATCTTTTGGGCAAACTTCTTTCTCAGGCATTTGATCTCCAGCTCTGTGAAATTCCTTTGCTTTTTCTTAAGGGTTTCTGCCACAGCAGGAACCTTCTTTCTTCTCTTCAATGCCTTCCATGATTCCAGAAAAAAGGGAAAATTAAAATTTAAATGTCTTTTATTTTGTAGAGACTGTCATGGGTTGTCACTGTGATTCCATAAAGGTATTAAATAAACCATTTCTAATAGTTCCTGCAATGTACATAATTTTAGTTTTAAATTTAAATTGTGGGGTTTTTGAGTTCTGGTCAAGATGGCAGAATAGACGGTCCCCAGTGTCACTCTCTCCCACAAATCAACTAATTTACAACTATAACAATGTAACATCAACCATGCTGGGACTGCTGGAGCTCAGGGGAAGAGAAGGAGAGACCTACAGAGTTCATGAAGGGGAAGAAACCACAATGAGAGAAAGAAAAAACTGCTGGGAACATTTTGGGCCATGGCTGCTTTAAGGCGGGAGCTGCTGAGCACATGGAGCAGGAGCCAGCAGAAGCCGCAGCTCTGCCCTTCAGATGGAGTTACTTGGAGGTGGCAGGGGAGAAGAGGGCCTTGGTGGCCCCCAGGACAGCAAGACCACGGATAGAGTTCCTGTGGACCCACACAGGAGCAAGGAGCCACAACAACTGAAAAAAGGGGAGCCATTCAGAGGTCGGTGAGTCAACACAAGGGACCGGTGCAGGGCCCATGCCATGGGAAGTGTTTGGAGCATGGGCGGTGGGGGAGACATGCCCACCAGGAGAACACTGGTACACAGCAAGGACAGCCAATCTGCCCCCCAATCAGCACAGGACCACTCAGAGGAGACTAGTTGGGAATGCAGAATTGCATGGGGTACAGTTTGATGAAAAAACTCAAGCCCAGATCAGAGTTTCTGCACAACTCAGATCCCCTGGGTCTCTGGAGAGCTGAAAGTACCTATAAGGTCAACCATAAACCCTGAGTTGCACGAAAAGCCTTCCCTAGGGAAATAGCAGCAAAGCAGCAATTTAGTTCAACCACATAGCTCAAGTACTGGTTCCCACAGGAAGTTCCCCCATTTTAGAAGTAAGCAAAGGACAAAAAATTAGTTCCGGCCCAGCCACACCACCAGTGCCTTGGGACCTGCCTGGGAACCGGAGATTTGGAACTGGGAACCAGACACCATTTCCACAACCAGGCACACCCCACCAGTGCCTCGGGGCCCACCCAGGAACCCAAGGCATGGAGAAGAGGACCAGACCCCCCTTCCCACAACCAGGCACACCATGCCAGCATGTTGGGCCTGCCCAAGAACCCAAGGTATGGAGCTGGGGACCAGACCCCCCTCCTACAACCAGGAACACTGTGCCACACCTCAGGGCCCTGCTGGGAACCCAAGGCATGGAGAAGGGGACTGGACCACCCTCCCACAACCGGGCACACAGCGCTAGTGCCTTGAGGCCCACCCGGGGACCCAAGGTTTGGAGCCGGGGACCAGACCCCTCTTCCCACAACCTGGCACACTGCCAGCACCAAGGAGCATGCCAAAAACATCACCTCCATGTGGGTGGCCCACCACAGCCACCACAAAACCATGTCTGCCACGAAAGCAGCTAGATGCCACAACCACCATGCAGATGGTTCACCAGCCACTGGAGTGCGCTGACACAAGGAGAGTCACCAGCAGAGATAAAGAAAAGAAGAGGATGTCTCTCTCCACAAAGCCCATTTCAGAGTGACAGAAGAAGCATCTGCTCTGTGATAATATTGGGGGACCTGATCACACCTCTCAGCGTTGGACAGATCATCTAGGCAACAAATCAACACAATAACCATTATTCTTTCAGAGGGAGAAAAGAAATCTAGGGTAATTAGAGGGGGGAGGGGGGAGGAAAGGGGATGGGGAGAGATTGGACAAGGGGCATAAAGAATAATGATTTGTAACAATATATGTGCTAGTAATATTAATTTGATGAACATATCTCAATGTTGAACCCTCAAAATACATATAATCAATTTTGATTCAATAAAAAAATAAATTAAAGTAAATTTTTTAAGAATGGTGGGTTTGTTTTTTTTTTCTATTTTCCACACTGGCCCTCCCCTATCAACTAATCACATGTTAATAAGAACATTCCATGCACAAGTTTCTGTCTCCAGCTTTGAAAACTGGTTTTATCAGATCAGATGAACTATTGGTTTACTCTGGGAATCAGTGATGAAAAAGGTTTCTTAACAGTCTGCTGAGCTGTGCATCATATTCAGTCTCTCACTACTCACCCTCCTATGCAGTCCCATAGAGAGATGCATCCGAAACAACTAAATTAAAACTTACTGGAGAATCAAGAGCAAAAATTGAGAGCTATGCCACAGAGTGATTTGACAAAAATCCAACCAGATTTACAGGTCCTTGTTGGAGCAGGGTTTTAAAAATATAGCATTCAATATGGAACCTTTCAATTATAGCACATTGGTCTAAGTTAAATGACCAGTTCGAAGTATGTGAAGGGCCGGCCTGTGGCTCACTCAGGAGAGTGTGGTGTTGATAACACCAAGGCCACGGGTTCGGATCCTATATAGGGATGGCCAGTTTGGTCACTGGCTGAGCGTGGTGCTGACAACACTAAGTCAGGGGTTAAGATCCCCTTACCGGTCATCTTTAAAAGAAAAAAAAAAAAGTATGTGAGCTCAGAGCTTACATGGAATTAATCAAAGAAGCAGAAGAAACACAGGACGAGGACCCCGAGGTAGGAGCACAATTGCCATCATGTTTGAAAAAAAGGAAGAAAGCCCCAAAGAGTATGTGAGCTCAGAGCTTACATGGAATTAATCAAAGAAGCAGAAGAAACACAGGACAAGGACCCCGAGGTAGGAGCACAATTGCCATCATGTTTGAAAAAAAGGAAGAAAGCCCCAAAGGACTGGAGCTACAGTGGGAACTGGTAGGGGACGAGGTGGGTGACAGCTACATTATCAGGGGTTGTCACCATATTGAGGAGTTTAGATTTATTCTAAGGGTGACAGAAAGCTATTGAAGGGTTTTAAGCTTTTTAAACAGGACTGCAACAAGCTGTGAATTACATTTTTTTTTTTTGTCCTTTTTGAGGCCGGCGGCACTGCACTCAGCCAGTGAGCGCTGTGAGCGCACCAGTCATCCCTATATAGGATCCGAATCCGCGGCGGGAGCGCTCCCAGCGCCGCACTCTCCCGAGTGCGCCACGGGCCTGTGAATTATTTTTTAACAAGATCACTTAGGCTGTGTGTGGAGAATGCATTGGAAGGAATCAAGGGCAGGCACCAGCTACCCAGACAATCTAAGGAGCTAATGGCTATGGCTTGGGCTAGAAAGTTGCCACAGATACAAAGAGCAGTAGATGAGTTTATGATACATTTTGGGTGATGAATTAACAGAATTTACTGATGGATTGGCTGATGGATGGGAGGGAGTGAGGTTAGAACAGCTGAAATGACAAGGATGCCCTTGGGAGAAAGACGGAGACAATTCGTTTTTGAGGGGAAGATCGAGTTAGTCCACCCCAATTCTGGTGACAGAGTAGAAGATACTCGATTAATACATATTGGTTTTTTTGTTTGTTTGTTTTGTTTTTGGCAGCTGGTGGGCAAGGGAATTTGAACCACTGAATACATATTGTTATCAATAGCTGTCCCCTTAAATGTGTTTGGTGGCTCACATGTAGGGTTTCCAGATAAAATATGGGGCACTCAGCTAAATCTGAATTTCAGATAAAGAGATGAATCATTTTTTAGTATAAGTATGTCTTCCATATTGCATGGGGTATACATATGCTAAAAAATTATTTGCTGTTTACCTGAAATTCAGATTTAACTGATGTCCCATATTTTTATTTGCTAACTCTGGCAACCCTCTTTACCAGGGTGTCTGGAAACAGTGTAATCAGCTTTGCCTTCGGGATGAATGAGAACTGGCATTCCATGGTCTTGGCTAACGTGACGTAGTGGCCAGCCTGCCTAACCAACCCCTCCGCTCCCTGTGACTGTCGCCCAACACCCGTCTTCTAGGATTTGCCCCACACTCAGTCCTCTCAGCTGCAGCAGAAACGACCACATTCCACAAAGTGAACTGCAAGGTTCTCTGGGCACAGGTTTTGATGGCCAGTCAATCTCTTCCCTGACATTCTGAGACTGAGACTGAGAGAAAAGGAGATCAGTCTCTCTCTGCCAGCTGCATTGTAGCTCATAAATTCCAACCAGCCAGGGCTGTGGGTTCTGCGATGTCATCCCTTGATTCCTGGCTGGGACAGAGTCCTGGTTGCGCGTATGAGCCTTGGCTACTCATTGTTGAGTTGTTGGTCTGCGTTCCTTTCAGTCCTTAAATTTCACTTGTTACAACAAATCTAAGTATGTTTTAAACCCATGCCTTTCATTTAGGTTTTAGTTCCTTGCAACTGTTTGCATCATTTGCCTTTCCAATAAATGGTGAGTTGTTGATGTTTTCTTTAGTCAGCATTGTACCCATTACCCTTTCGTTGTTATATATTGACAGCTGACAGCAATCCTGGAAACTCAGTCTGCTTTATGAGCATCTCGGTGTTAATTACTAAGCTTGCTTAGAGGCTTCCTCCTTCTAAGAGGTGAAGAACTGAATCTACAGAGTAATCTTATTATTACTATTATTATTATTATTATTTAGGCTATTGAGCCATCTTTTGTCTTATGACATCATGTTGGACCTTCTTTTTAATTGTTCATTGTGTTTGACCACCCGTGCACATCACTTGCTGGACTCTTCTTATCTGGTTATTATGTGTGACAACCAGAGCCCATAAGTCCTTCTTGTTTTGGACTATTTGACTGAGTCAGGGTCACCTCTGGCTATCCCCCTTCACTCACACTTACAGAAACAAATACATAGCTAGACTTTTAAAATATATAGGTACTAAGAAAAAAACCCATATGTATTAAGATTCTCCTGCTTATTAAAATTCATGCAAATTATAATATTCTATCATATTCATCCTTCTTCTGATTCAAATATATGATATGCAGTTTTGATACGAAAGAAGGGTGAATATGATAGAATATTATAATTTGCATGAATTTTAATAATAGGACAATCTTAGGATGCTTTTGGCTGCAAGTTACAGAAAACAAGTTACTCAAAATGGCCTAACCACCAGGGCACTTCATTACCTTCCATAAGTAACGTTCCAAAGTACAGCGGCTCTGGGCATCATGGACTCGTGTCCTGGTTCTGCTTTTCTGATGCCCTCTTAGCTATAGCTCCCTCTGTATGTGGATTTCCTCTTCAGACTGGCAGCAGCAGTTCCAAGAGTCACATCCAGACATGACAACGACCCCAGAGGGAGAAGGGTTGTATCTTCCTTGTAGTCTCCCTTAATCAGGGACGAGATCTTCCTGGAAAATTGGCAACTTTCTTTTTTTTTTTTTTTTTTTTTTATGATGACCGGTGAGGGGATCTTAACCCTTGGCTTGGTGTTGTCAGCACCACACTCCCCCAGTGAACTAACCGGCCATCTGTATATGGGATCCAAACCCGTGGCCTTGGTGTTATAAGCACCACACCCTCCTGAGTGAGCCACAGGCCGGCCCATGGCAACTTTCTTCTTTGACAGAGACTGGACCAACCTGATTTTCTGAAACACAGCTAGACTGTATATCCCTTGCAGCCAAGTGTGCCATGTGACTGGGTTTTATTCAAAGGTATAAGCAGAAGTGATGACACCTCTTCCAGGCCTGGTTCATAAAGCTTCCTATGCATGATCTTTTGTGCTTCTCCCCTCCACAGGCTTGATGCAGAACGGCACAATGGCCCTGGAGGCCATTCTCAAAGGTGGCCAAGCCATCCAATGGAAGGAGCATGGAAGGAGACTTACTCGAAAGAAATAGCATACTCAAAGTAAATAATCTGAGGAGAGTTTAACAACAGGACTATTTACAAAGATGTAGGGAGGGTGTAGGGAAGCCACATAGTAATAGGGGGCTCTGTATCTCTCCTAGGTCCACAAGCGTTGACCCCATCCTGCCACCAGTGCTCTCTATTGCCCAAACCTAATTGGGAGCAGAGGGCAAGGTTGCTTGCTGAGCTAGACTATAAGGGCAGAGCACAGTGGAGAAGGGTGGAGAGTGGGTTTGGAAAGGCAGATGGGGGCCGGCCCGTGGCTCACTCGGGAGAGTGCAGTGCTGATAACACCAAGGCCACGGGTTCGGATCCCACATAGAGATGGCCGGTTAGCTCACTGGCTGAGCGTGGTGCTGACAACACCAAGTCAAGGGTTAAGATCCCCTTACCTGTCATCTTTAAAAAAAAAAAGAAAGGCAGATGGAAAACACCCAGCACAGAATTATTCTTGTGATGCTCAACGTCTCACGACTTGGCTAGTAAGGAACACTCTTTGTCTTCTCAGCATGTCCCATGACAACTCTGAAAATACCTTGGCTTTTCGGTGTCAACATGTTCCAAGTCTACCCAGATTTTTACTGACCCAAGACGTGGAAACAAATACCTCCCTCAGAGTCCTGGAGTTACTTTTACTGGAAAACAGCAGTAGAGGCTAACATTTGTGTCATCAGGGATGCCCAGAAGGGCTGCTGTTAGGCCATTTTTCATAGTGAGAGCTGAAGATATATCTTTTGAAAGGTCATAAATACACAATAATTTGTTCCACCCTTATTATGTTAGTGACCCACTATTTTACTGAGAACTGGTTCCCTTGGCTGATAAGATTTCCTACAATGATGACAAGAAGACAGATGCAGAGAAAAGCAGTGGAGAGGATGTACTGAGACCCCCATAGCTCCCCAGTCCCTGGTGCCCCACGGCAGCTCTGTCCATGGATTTTGTAAGACATTGTTTATATCTTTATAACTTCCTCTTTCTGATGAAGAAATCTGCTTCTGCTACTTGCAACCAAAAGTCCTGCTTAGCTCACTCTGATTTCAAACACATCACATGATCTTCCTCTCAGAATCTTTGGAGACAAACTTCTGTGTCTTGTATAGACAATCTTGTTATATCTATATCACCACTTACTTCCTTATACCCTTGGAATATTTCAGAGCAAATCTCAAACACAGTATCATTTTATCTAAATACTTCATTAATTTTATTGCAGCTGAATTTATCAATTTTTAAAAATTTAATAGCATTATTGGGTTTTTTAAAAGAAATCCTTCCCTATAAATTCTGTAATTTTTCTTTTAAAATTAAAGTTTTGCTTTTTACTTTTAATTATGTAATCCACCTGGAATTGATGTTTTGGTGGTGTGAGGTAGAGAATTTGGGAAGGGGTAAATGGAAATGTTCTCTATCTTGATTGTTGTGGTGGTTGCACAACTATGCATTTGCCAAGACTCATAGGTCTATACAGTAAAAAGGGTTAATTTTACTGTATGTAAATTATACCTTAATAAATGTAACTTTTAAATCATCATTATCCAGTAGGAAAATTCAAATTAAAACCAAGTGAGAGGACAGGGGCATGCCAAAAGGACCCAGGAGCTATCACAGGAGCCCTTTCTCCACATCTTTTTTCAGGGGAACTATTGCTTTTCCACTCTCAGTCTGTTTAGTGTAGGGGGCTGATCATTCCTGGCTCTAGAAGTGAGTTCTATGATCGCAAGTCAGGCCAATCAGAGCACTACATTCTCCTGGCCACAGTGGCTGGTTCAAGGTGAGGCCTATGACCTAAGACCTAGCCAATCAGCACATTCCAGTCTTGGGATGAAACATGACCTAAGTGAGAAGAGAACTAAAGCTCTGGGAGTCAGGAGGGGAGGGCTTACTGGAGAATGAAGCCTACTCAGAGAGGAAAAGAAGCAATAGAAGAGAGTAAGAGTAAGTGAGCACTGAGGACATTGTTTACGCCTCTAGATCCATCTCTGCCTGAAGTTCAATAGTGATCTTCAATTATGAGTCAGTCAATTTCCCATTTTGCTTAAGTTACTGGGGAAAATCAGTCACAAAGCCAGCACGATGGTCAGCTAGCTGGATGCCCAATGATTGTTATGTAGCAGACACTTAACTAGAGGGAAGGAACTTAATAGGAATAAAATTACCTGACCTGCTCCTTGAGGTGATGGCAACTAAATGGAGTAGGTGAGTGAACTTTACCAAAAAAGGACATAAAACCTGTGGTCCCTGCCTTCAGGGATCTCTCAGTCCACCAAGGGAGAGACAACTAAACAAATAAATGGCATTTGGTACAATACAAGAGATAAGTCCCTAAATATTTCCTTGTTAAAAATAATATTTTCCTGGGCCGGCCCGGTGGCGCACTGCTACAGTAAGCCGCTTGGGAAGCGTGGCGGCGCTCCCGCCGAGGGTTCGGATCCCACATACAGACCGGCCACTCACTGGCTGAGCGAGGTGCGGGAGCAACACTGAGGGTTGCGATCCCGTTGCCGGTCACGAAAAAAGACAAAAAAAGGAAAATAAATAAATAAATAAATAAAATAATAATAATAATAATATTTTCCAATGATTCTAACATATGCATTTTTTTCACATTTAATGTCTCTGAAATTACAATGTGTCTTGTAAACAATGGCTTATAATCATTATGGTCAAACAGGAAGCATTGGCGTTGTCATTGCTGGTGCCTGGGTGATTTGAACACGCTGTTCATATTGTCGTCACTTCACATTGATTTAGGTACTACTCATGTTGATTTAATTGCCTTTTAAAATGTCTTTTAAAAGTTTATACTGTGATTCAGCACTGAAGTGGAAGGTATTGTGTAGGTGCAAAGGCACAGAAATGGAGCAGCAAATGTCAGTTCGATGTTAGTAAAGAGAATAAACAATGGTGGAAGAATGGCTATGGTCCACTTTTTCTTGCAGTGTAATAACCACGTGCTTTATAGGAAAGTACCTACAGGTAAATTACATGATGCAGGTTTTATACTGAGTTAATTGTGTTGAATAAGACAGAACGTAGGTGTGATTCAGGTGTGATTTGCACTCTGACAATGAAGTTCTGGGAATACCATAACCACTGTATTTTGCTTATATTTTTGTTTTAATATATGTACAAGAATGTATGGGGCAAAGGAAAAAGAAGAGCCCTCACCGTTGCAGGAGCCACTGAGTCAAGTGGCAGGCAACACCCCTGGCCCAGACCCTGAGAGGCCCATTGGCTGCTCTGGGCCCATGGTGCCCGCCTTCTGGGCTTGCTGGCCATCACCAATGTGCTGACCAATGGTGTGCTGCTTGCTGTGCAGAGCTTCTCCTGCTTGCCCTATGGGCACCTGGCTGCTGTGCTGGGCAGTGCCATCAACCCCCTTGCCTGCTGCTTGGCCGTGGCCATGCTGTGCAGGTCCCTGGCAGGGATGGGTGGCCTCTCTCCACTGGGCATGCTCTTTGGAGCCTAGCTGATGGCACTGGAGATCCTGAGCCCCCACCCGTCCATGATGGGCACTTCTGCAGGGATAGTCTTTGTGGATGCTGTGTCTGGGCGTGTTCTCATATATGAAGGTGGAAGCCAGCTCCCTGCTGCATGATGGGGGCTGGTTGGCCTTGCTGGTGGCCTACATGGCCATCCTGGTGGGCTCCCTGCAGTGCCATGGCCATGTTCCCTCCCACCAGCATGTACCACATGTTCTGCAGTGGAAAGGACTGTGTGGACCCTTGTGGACCCTGAACCTGGGCAGGTGGGGACTTCACTCTGTCCCACCTGTCTTCACCTCGAGGCTGTTACAGTGTCACACTATCACATGGGCATACTTGTGGGCACCTGCATACTCCACAGGAGACCCTGGCACTTCAGGCCAGGGTGGGATCAAAGAGCAGTGTTGGAGCCAGGGACTGTGGGCTTGGCCCTTAAGCTTAGAACCCTCATGGAATTTGCACAGTAAAGTATTTTTATTTAAAAAAAAAAAAAGATGTATGTGACAAAAATATAGATCTAAAGAAGTCTAAAAGAGAGCTCTTTTAATATGTTTAAAACAAAAAGTATAAGTGATAAGCAAGGGGCCGGCCCGTGGCTCACTCGGGAGAGTGCGGTGCTGATAACACCAAGGCCGCGGGTTCGGATCCCATATAGGGATGGCCGGTTTGCTCACTGGCTGAGCATGGTGCTGACAACACCAAGCCAAGGGTTGAGATCCCCTTACCGGTCATCTTTAAAAAAAAAAAAAAAGTGATAAGCAAGCACTGCTATAATTTAATAAGCAGCATTTTTTTTCTTTCTTAGTGGCATAGAAAACAACGAAATCCCTTAAAACTGAATGTGCCTATGGTCAATGGACTCTGTTGAGTGCTTACTGTGGGATAGGACTTAGGAGTGTAAGAATATACAACTCATTGTAGAAAGTTCCTGCTGCATACAGATTACAAGGTATTAAAGGTGAAATGGTACATAAAGGAAAGCTGACGCTCTACTTACCGGGTCCAGAGGTCTGGATCGTGCCCAAGTCATCACCGTGGATACTAAAATAAATACCTTTCGCTTTTCAAAATGGCTGACTTCTTCATTCAGTGCTGTAGGGCCAAAAAGTGTAAGGGTTATTTGGATCTGTGCAGAACTTGCTTTTGAAATTGTGTGTACTGTCAGTTACCAGTGGGGCTTTCTTCAAGGAGCAACTTAACAGCAGGGTGCTGTTACCTCTGATGCCTCATTGTCTCATCCCCATCATTCAAGTTCTGCCAGTTGCCTGATGCCATATGAGTTCAGTTAAAAAGTCTTGGGCCGGCCTGTGGCTCACTTGGTAGAGTGCGGTGCTGATAACACCAAGGCCACAGGTTCGGATCCTATATAGGGATGGCCGGTTTGCTCACTGGCTGAGCGTGGTGCTGACAACACCAAGCCAAGGGTTGAGATCCCCTTACCGGTCATCTTTTTGAAAAAAAAAAAAAAAAAAGTTTAGACCCTTCCTATTTCCTGGCCTGTGGCAGCGTGCTTTCACTTTTTTGGAGGCTTTACTGAATTCTCCTGACTCTTTGATAGGTACTGCTCTNAGGGTTAATTTTACTGTATGTAAATTATACCTTAATAAATGTAACTTTTAAATCATCATTAGCCAGTAGGAAAATTCAAATTAAAATCAAGTGAGAGGGGCCGGCCCGGTGGCGCACTGCTACAGTGCGCCGCTTGGAAGCGTGGCGGCGCTCTCGCCGAGGGTTCGGATCCCACATACAGACCGGTTCCCGCTCACTGGCTGAGCGAGGCGCGGGGGCAACACCGAGGGTTGCGATCCCGTTGCCGGTCCCGGTCCGGTACGGGCGCAACACTGAGGGTTGCGATCCGTTGCCGGTCACGAAAAAACGACAAAAAGGAAAAAAAAAAAAATCAAGTGAGAGGACAGGGGCATGCCAAAAGGACCCAGGAGCTATCACAGGAGCCCTTTCTCCACATCTTTTTTCAGGGGAACTATCGCTTTTCCACTCTCAGTCTGTTTAGTGTAGGGGGCTGATCATTCCTGGCTCTAGAAGTGAGTTCTATGATCGCAAGTCAGGCCAATCAGAGCACTACATTCTCCTGGCCACAGTGGCTGGTTCAAGGTGAGGCCTATGACCTAAGACCTAGCCAATCAGCACATTCCAGTCTTGGGATGAAACATGACCTAAGTGAGAAGAGAACTAAAGCTCTGGGAGTCAGGAGGGGAGGGCTTACTGGAGAATGAAGCCTACTCAGAGAGGAAAAGAAGCAATAGAAGAGGGTAAGAGTAAGTGAGCACTGAGGACATTGTTTACGCCTCTAGATCCATCTCTGCCTGAAGTTCAATAGTGATCTTCAATTATGAGTCAGTCAATTTCCCATTTTGCTTAAGTTACTGGGGAAAATCAGTCACAAAGCCAGCACGATGGTCAGCTACCTGGATGCCCAATGATTGTTATGTAGCAAACACTTAACTAGAGGGAAGGAACTTAATAGGAATAAAATTACCTGACCTGCTCCTTGAGGTGATGGCAACTAAATGGAGTAGGTGAGTGAACTTTACCAAAAAAGGACATAAAACCTGTGGTCCCTGCCTTCAGGGATCTCTCAGTCCACCAAGGGAGAGACAACTAAACAAATAAATGGCATTTGGTACAATACAAGAGATAAGTCCCTAAATATTTCCTTGTTAAAAATAATATTTTTCAATGATTCCAACATATGCATTTTTTTCACATTTAATGTCTCTGAAATTACAACGTGTCTTGTAAACAATGGCTTATAATCAATATGGTCAAACAGGAAGCATTGACGTTGTCATTGCTGGTGCCTGGGTGATTTGAACACGCTGTTCATATTGTCATCACTTCACATTGATTTAGGTACTACTCATGTTGATTTAATTGCCTTTTAAAATGTCTTTTAAAAGTTTATACTGTGATTTAGCACTGAAGTGGAAGGTATTGTATAGGTACAAAAGCACAGAAATGGAGCAGCAAATGTCAGTTCGATGTTAGTAAAGAGAATAAGCAATGGTGGAATAATGACTACGGTCCACTTTTTCTTGCAATGTAATAACCACATGCTTTATAGGAAAGTACCTACAGGTAAATTACATGATGCAGGGTTTTTTTTTTTGTTTTTGTTTTGTCTTTTGTCTTTTTCCCTGTCCGGCAACGGATCGCAACCCTCAGTGTTGCCCCCGTACCGGACCGGGGACCGGCAACGGGATTGCAACCCTCGGTGTTGCTCCCGCGCCTCGCTCAGCCAGTGAGCGGGAACCGGTCTGTATGTGGGATCCGAACCCTCAGGCGGGAGCGCCGCCGCGCTTCCCAAGCGGCGCACTGTAGCAGTGCGCCACCAGGCCGGCCCCCATGATGCAGGTTTTATACTGAGTTAATTGTGTCGAAAAAGACAGAACGTAGGTGTGATTCAGGTGTGATTTGCACTCTGACAATGAAGTTTTGGGAATACCATAACCACTGTATCTTACTTATATTTTTGTTTTAATATATGTACAAGAATGTATGGGGCAAAGGAAAAAGAAGAGGCCTCACCATTGCAGGAACCACTGAGTCATGTGGCGGGCACCGCCCCTGGCCCAGACCCTGAAGCCCATCGGCTGCTCTGGGCCCATGGCGCCTGCCTTCTGGGCTTGCTGGCCATCACCAATGTGCTGACCAACGGTGTGCTGCCTGCTGTGCAGAGCTTCTCCTGCTTGCCCTGTGGGCACCTGGCCGCTATGCTGGGCAGTGTCATCAACTCCCTTGCCTGCTGCCTGGCCGTGGCCACGCTGTGCTGGTCCCTGGCAGGGGTGGGTGGCCTCTCTCCACTGGGCATGCTCTTTGGAGCCTAGCTGATGGCACTGGAGATCCTGAGCCCCCACCCATCCATGATGGGCACTTCTGCAGGGATAGTCTTTGTGGATGCTGTGCCTGGGCGTGTTCTCATATATGAAGGTGGAAGCCAGCTCCCTACTGCATGATGGGGGCTGGTTGGCCTTGCTAGTGGCCGACATGGCCATCCAGGTGGGCTCCCTGCAGTGCCGTGGCCATGTTCCCTCCCACCAGCATGTACCACATGTTCTGCAGTGGAAAGGACTGTGTGGACCCTTGTGGCCCCTGAACCTGGGCAGGTGGGGACCTCACTCTGCCCCACCTGTCTTCACCTCGAGGCTGTTACAGTGTCACACTATCACATGGACATACTTGTGGGCACCTGCATACTCCACAGGAGACCCTGGCACTTCAGGCCAGGGTGGGATCAAAGAGCAGTCTTGGATCTGGGGACTGTGGGCTTGGCCCTTAAGCTTAGAACCCTCATGGGATTTGCCCAATAAAGTATTTTTATTTAAAAAAAAAAAAAAAGGATGTATGTGACAAAAAGATAGATCTAAAGAAGTCTAAAAGAGAGATCTTTTAATATGTTTAAAACAAAAAGTATAAGTGATAAGCAAGCACTGCTATAATTTAATAAACAGCATTTTTTTCTTTCTTAGTGGCATAGAAAACAAGGAAATCCCTTAGAACTAAATGTGCCTATGGTCAATGGACTCTGTTGAGTGCTTACTGTGGGATAGGACTTAGGAGTGTAAGAATATACAACTCACTTTAGAAAGTTCCCACTGCATACAGATTACAAGGTATTAAAGGTGAAATGGTACATAAGGGAAAGCTGACGCTCTACTTACGGGGTCCAGAGGTCTGGATCGTGCCCAAGTCATCACCGTGGATACTAAAATAAATACCTTTCGCTTTTCAAAATGGCTGACTTCTTCATTCAGTGCTGTAGGGCCAAAAAGTGTAAGGGTTATTTGGATCTGTGCAGAACTTGCTTTTGAAATTGTGTGTACTGTCAGTTACCAGTGGGGCTTTCTTCAAGGAGCAACTTAACTGCAGGGTGCTGTTACCTCTGATGCCTCATTGTCCCATCCCCATCATTCAAGTTCTGCCAGTTGCCTGATGCCATATGAGTTCAGTTAAAAAGTTTAGACCCTTCCTATTTCCTGGCCTGTGGCAGTGTGCTTTCACTTTTTTGGAGGCTTTACTGAATTCTCCTGACTCTTTGATAGGTACTGCTCTTATCTGTGTTTTACAGATGGGGAAATGGAGGACAGTTTTGCCAGAACCATAGAGGAAGTGATGGGACTGAGAGTCCAATCCCGACAGCCTGGTTGCTAGACCTGTGCTCTCCCCACTACGACATCTGGCTGGATGCATGGAGTAGGTTGGACATGAGGGATGCAGATCAGAAGGGAAGGCACTCCTAGGATGTCAAAAAAGGCAACCCTGTTTAGCTTAAGCTGTCATGGGAGGGAGTAATTTGGGCTCTACCCACCCTTCCCACTCTATCTGGTCGAGGGGAGAGTGGCCTCCACCACGGGAGCCGAGTGTGTGCTGGAGAGCATCGGTAAGGTGGGAATGCTTGGTCGTGAACAATCTGTAGGAACGGGTACTTAGAATGGAGGTGCACAAAAAGCTGAGTATTTGATTTCCAAAACGTTTGTCACTTTGCAGGAGGGCTCTCTACACATTTAAGCATTGAATCTCAGCTAGTGATTCCACTAAAATATTCTTCATGATGTATATTTTTCCAGAACAAAATCTAAACTATAAAGTGAAATCTAATTAAATTGTCAGAGGGTCTAAGTGATACAGTTGTCATGGTACGTTTTTGGTCTCATGAGGTGATCCCTTAAGCAACAAGCAAAACAATGAAATGCTATTATCCTGAATCTAATAAATGTATGGATTCCTACCCTAAGATGAAAAAGCATTATTGCATTAAGTCTAAGTAAACTATGTTTGCGTATTAATCCCAATTTTGAATGTTAATTTTATTTTCTATTTTTATTCTAATAATAAAACTTGTCTCTTCACTTTAATTCTGTTCTTTCAACCTTTCCGCTCTGCTGCGCTTCAGACTGGCCTATTTTGTGAATCCATGGCACACTTTGAGGTCCTCTAGCAGGACCTTTTATGTACGATATTTGTAATGGGTCTAAAACAATCTGCTTGTTCCCTTTTGAACAGACCCATTGCCCATATATGCAGATGTTTTCTCTCATTTCTAATAATGTATTCCTGTCTCCCATATCATCCTGCCTTCCTTTCCTGGTATCTGTGAAAGGGAAGGTAGGAGCATTCTAAAACAATTAAAATAATCTGATAAAATGTTATTGAAAATTAATATATATCCACCGAAAGAAAAACAAAATCTAAGCATGTGCATCAGGTAAAATGACAAAGTCCCCGCTCCTGTTCTCCACAGCCCCACCATCCCCGTGTCCCCCAGGTGACTCTGGTGACAGACTGAAGGTCTCTGACTACACTTTCTTGTAGACACACACACTCTATATCTCAAAAACAAAGTAATTCAGTTAAAACCTTTTCTCCAAATAGAGAAGTAAAATTTTCCTAATTATTTAAAGCTCTTCTTTAGAATGAAGACAGAAGCAGTAAAATGTACTTTACATTTTAAAGCTCATAAAAATAAATGCTGGGTCAAAGTTTGAGAAAGGATTAAGTTCCCTTGAGGGGCAGTGGGGTGGTCCTATGAAAGGGTCGATAGTCATCTGTCACAGCAGGAATGACTCATGTCCAAAATTCACAATCAAGGGACATCCATGTAGGCATCTTTTTGTATTAAAAGAAACTAGGTTAAATGAGAGAGTGGGGATAAGGTCATCAGGAAATGCAGTGAATTGCTGCTCTTTATTCTAATCCCTGTTGTGCTTTTTAATTTTCAAAATGTGTACAGGTTTTACTTCAGCAAAAAATATTAGAAGTTTAAAGAAAATTGCAAGTATACATTATAAGAAAAATCAATTTTCAGAGCCTGGCACAAAATAAGTACTCAATAAACATTAGCTTGGATTATTATTTTAGGTGGTGCAATTATACATCATCTGTAAATATTTGCAAAGGGACCAAATGCAGAAAGTAGGCTTTAAACAAGCTCTGTTCCAAAAGTTGATAATATGTGTATATTTTTGATGTATACCTTACTGGATGAAATTTAGGCACTAAGTTATAAATGAAAAATCAAACATTCTAAGCTCCCAGGGAATCCCACACATCCACAGACAGTACTTTTCTGTCATCATTTCCCTGCATATGGTACAGTCATTCCTGAGGCTCCATTCCGTTTCTTTGAAATTGAGCCAAAATATAGCTTTGCTGTTGATCTAATTCAAGGGGGCAAAGTACTGCCTGTTCTTTATATTAAGTTTTATTGGAACCCAGCCCATTCATTACATGTTGTTTATGGCTACTTTTCCTCTACAATGGCAGACTAGTTGGCCTGCAAATCCAAAAAATATTTTCTATCTAGCCATTAACAGAAAAAGTTTAAGGACCCCTGATCTAATCTACATAAAACAAAAATATCGAAGGTATTGAAATGTAAGGTGCCGAATGTCCTTTTTGGTTGTTCTATTCCAGAATGATTATTCAGATAAGCTGATTTTTTTTCTCCCTTGCTCCAGGTTTAATGAGGAGATGAACCACAAAAGCACCAAACTGCTAAATGCCAGGTCTCTTAGACCTGAGGTCGTAAGAGTTCATTACATTTTTCAAAGCATTTTCAAAATGCAAGCATTCTCTACACGCCCTCCCCGACCTTTGCCATCAGGGAACATTTGTTGAATTGATGGAATCCTTTTTTTTTTTAAAAAAGATGACCGGTAAGGGGATCTTAACCCTTGACTTGGTGTTGTCAGCACCATGCTCACCCAGTGAGCTAACCGGCCATCGCTATATGAGATCCGAACCCGTGGCCTTGGTGTTATCAGCACCGCACTCTCCCGAGTGAGCCACGGGCCGGCCCAGAATTGATGGAATCCTTACAGTTAGAAATACTCCCTCTCCTCTTACAGTCACATCACTCTTGTGTACAGCTTTCTAGTGACCATGCTGCCCTCTATCTTGCATTGAAGTTTCTCACGCCTGCCTTAGGTCTGTTGTGTGACTACAAGTGCCTTGTGAGTATAAGCCTTTCATTGTCTTTGTATCTCTCTAGTACATTGTCCCTACCTTCTTAAGCAGTGCTTGTGGAATGAATCAAGGTCGAATTTTAAAGCTAATGTCTCCTTTCTTCTGATGATTAAAAATATTCCATTCTTCAGAAGTACCTATTCACAGGCATATTCATTAGCATGGATTTCATACATTTAGGTAAGTCTCAGACCAGTTTTTTCATGGCCCTAATTTGCCTAGTGTTCATTAGATGACTCTTAGGTAAAGCAATCTGCACAAAAATAGCATCCCTGAGGATAAAAGAGTGCACTTCACTGACCAGATACTGCCCATATGGCTTCTTCCACCTGCTGATGGCTCTCAGTGATGTTATAAACAATAACATCACACTCCAGCAGGCGCATAAGAAGGTCTTCTCGAGAGATGGCCTGAAAAAGAAAATTGACAGTCATTTGCTTTAAGAAGCTAACAAGGTAACCTTAACATTTAGGTGGAATGTCAATTTCCAAATTAGATATGCTACATTGAAGAGTCCCACAGGAAATGCTTGCAGAAGGATTTCTATTTAAAATGAAAGTTTGGCTCTCTTCTGTGTATAGTTTTCAAATAACAGAGAAGTTTGTGAAAATAGCCTGGAACAGATAATTAAAAAATTGCACAATGATCTTAGGTACTATATATGCATGCTGTTTAAACTCCAATTCAGAAGGGAAGAATTAGAACACACTGGAAGAAGATGAATGAGGCATTTAAAGCTAACTCAAACTCTATGTAAGATTATTTGAGAAATTATATATCATGAATCACTCAGAAGTGCTGATGAGTGATTAATCTGGATTGTTTCAGAATCCTCAAGATGGAATTAATCTGTTCTCTTTCTAGAGGAAAGGTACCTTATTACAGTTGATCGTTGGGAATATTTTAAAAGTACAGAAACTTTTAATGGTTAAAAATGTAAAGTTCTTACATGAGACAAAAGTAACTTTGGTGATCACGGTGTTTTAACTAATCATTCACTGCTGCTTGGATGCCAGCACTTTTCCCAACAGGACAATAGCATGGGTGAGTACTAAGATAACCATAGCGACTCAGTATTGATAACACCAAGGTCAAGGGTTCTGGTCAACATACCAGCCAGCTGCAAACAAACAAACAAAAAACCATAAAAAGACCCTGGATTTCCAAACCAAGATTTGCATTTGTTGTTATTTCCATTGTCCCCGGCATCAGATATTTCCTTGACCAGCTGCATTAAAGAAGAACTTTTCAAATCAAACTTGGTCTCATACCACACAACTTGGTTGGAGAACAAAGGAAAGTAGATGCTTTTCCTTAGGAAATGACAGGACTGCCTTGGTGAGGTTAACACATCCTTGTTAAATTCAACAGCATACATTGGCCTGCTAGTTTCTCCAGCCCTATTCTCTAAGTCCTTTTGCACCATTTGCATTAGTTTGCTAGAGCTATTTTAACAAAGTACTACAGGGCCGGCCCGGTGGCGCACTCGGTAGAGTGCGGCGCTTGGGAGCGCGGCAGGAGAGGGTTCGGATCCCATATAGAGACCGGTCCGCTCACTGGTTGAGCGCGGTGCGGGCGCGACACCAAGGGTTGCGATCCTGTTACCGGTCACAAAAAAGGAAAAAAACAAAAAACAAAAACAAAAAACAAAGTACTACAAATTGAGTGCCCTAAACAACAGAAATTTATTGTCTCACAGTCTGGAGGCTGAAATACCAAGGTTTCAGCAGGGCTGGTTCCTCCCAAGGGCTGTGAGGGAGAATCTGCTCCAGGTCTCTCCTCTAGCTTCTGGTGGTTTGCTGGAAGTCTTTGACATTCCTTGGCATTATTATAGATGCATCATCTTGATCTCTGCCTTGATGTTCACATGGCATTCTCCTTGTGTACATGTCTGTGTCTAAATTTCCTCTTTTTATAAAACAAATGTGTCACAGACCAGTGACACAGACACCAGTCATATTGGATCACAGTCCAACCTTAATGACCTTTTAACTTGATTTCCTCTGTAAAGACTCTATCTCCAAGTAAGGTCACATTCCGAGGTACTAGGGATTAGGACATCAACATATCTTTTTTGGGGGGCAAAATTCAACCCATAACACCAGCCATTCAGTTTATTTTCAGGGCTGAATGCGCAAGAGGGAAGACACTCTGACAATGTTGATCCAAACATCAATTTTAGCCTTATCAATAGCATGACTGTGTGAAAGGATTACCCTCCTAGTACACCTGGCAGTGATCTAGATTTAGGAATGACACACAGGCAAAAGGAAGAAAGAACACTGGAAGAACAGGAAGAATCAAGATGCAGTCCAAGATAAAGAAGATGAAGAATTTTCAAGAGAATAGTCATCCTGACCAGATGTTGAGTGACCACATTCATGCATTTATTTGTTCTCCCAACAAACATTTGTGGGCCCTGCTTTTCACCTTGAGGGTAGAGGCAAAAATGAATAATATACAGGTCCTGATACTACAGGGCATCGTGTGTGTATGTTTTGCTGGGAAAACTTTATAGTCTTATGTAGACAAGGACACAACTAAGCACACAAGAAGCCTTTGTACAAATTAGAAAAAGGCAATATGCTCTTGGTGGAAAAATTATAAGAAGGCATACACTCTGGGGTGCAGTGTAGCCAAAAGAACAGGCTGCCATTCAGCCCCTATTCACTTCTTTAGCCAGGTACCCTTGTGGCAGTATGCAACCTACACAGCCTGATGTGGCAGCCCCAAATATGGAAAGGGCTATCACAGAGGTGCATTTGAGGTTTGACGAACTAGGAGGAAGATGTGATTATGTCTCAAAGGAGTTGACATTTGAGTTGGGTTGAAAGGGTTAATATGAGCTCACCTAGAAGAGTCTGGAATGCCCAGGGCATAGCAGATTGTTTGCTGTGTTTTACAGTGGGAAAGATTTGAGCATATGTATTGGTGGAGGCAACTTTTACAACCTGGACCAGCCTAATGTTTTCCCTCTTACTCACCTTTTCTGCTATCCTTGCTTCTTACTCTGGGCTCCCCGCACCCATGCTCTAGCTAAACTGGTACTTTCTATTCCAAAGCACGCCATACACTTTCCCAGGTGTTCCCTCTTGTATGATGTTTTATTCCTTCCTTATCTGCTTGGCAAGCTCTACTTGGCACTGGAGGCCCAGCCTCAGTCCCATCATCTCTAGTAGGTACCAACCTCCCAAAAAGGGCCATCTGCAGGACTTTGTGCTTTTGGAGGCTCTGGGAACTAAAGATCAGAGGAGCTTAGGGGACCTCGGTGTGTTTGGCAGGGACAGTTTGAAGCTTTCATTTGCCTGGCTCAATAGATAAGACTGAAAACTTTTCAACTGCCCTTTACAGAGTGGCCTGGGTGCTGCTGTGTGCACACCTCTGTCATCATGTTTACTGTACTGCTGCAGAGCCCCTGCTAGGCTGTGAGATCCTTGTTCATCTTGGATCCTTGGGGTGCTCAATACACGTTCACTGAGTCAAATTCAGGTAAATAGTGAGAGATGATGATCTGAACTCATGCAAATGGCTATGGGAATGGGAAGAAGGGGCTGCTTAGAGAGCTATCAAAGAGATGGGTTGAGGATCCCACGAGCACTAAGATGTGGGAGGCAAGGGTGAAGGAAGAGCCCACAGCAACCCGAGGCCTTCTGCTTTGGTGGAGGGTGAGTGCATGAGGAATGATGTAAGGAGCACTGCTGGTTGTCTACAAACATCTACTTCCTCTTCCTCTTTCCCAGAACCCCAATTTTGTGCAGATCCTGCTCTATGCAGCCTGTGGATAATTAACTCCATCCTTTGGCCTAGGGGATGAGTGTTATTGATCTGAAGGCAAGTAATTGGTTCAGGAAAGGGCATATAACTCAATTCTAGACAGGGGACTCAAGGAGATGCTTGCTGGGGTTGTTCTTCCTCCTTTCTTTGAGACCTTCTGGAAGTTTTCTTCATCAGGATGTCATTGTGTATGAATCTAAGGCCCTGGATTATTGCAGCTTTGCTGCCAGCCTGAGGATGAAGTCACCTCCAGGGGAGGACAGAGCTCAAGAAAGGGCAGGAAAAGTAGCTGGAGCCCCTGGATCACATCAGTCCTGAAACCATTCTACCTCTGGGCTGCCAGCTACATAAGCTGATGAATTTCCTTATTTATTAATATAGTTTGCCTTGCCTTTTTTTTCTATTAGTTATTTTTTCCCCTATTACTTAGCCCCAAACAGCCCTAACTGATAGAGGAAGCAAGATCTTTCTTTTTAATTAAAAAAAATTATTTTTGGCAGCTGGCTGGTACAGGGATCAAACCCTGGAGCTCAGTGTCATCAGCACCACAGTCTAACCAACTGGCTAACCCACAAACAGCCCTAACTGATAGAGGAAGCAAGATCTTTCTTTTTAATTAAAAAAAATTATTTTTTGGCAGCTGGCTGGTACAGGGATCAAACCCTGGAGCTCAGTGTCATCAGCACCACAGTCTAACCAACTGGCTAACCCGAAGAGGATAAAAAAAAGGATAAAACTTAATCTTTGCCAGTGACTGAGAGAACTTTAAATTGGACAATCTAAAGTAAAAGAAGTTAATATTTCTTTACAGTGTTGGTATTGTTTGAGCATGTTTTTCCTTCTTATCTGCACAATGCTTCTCTCCTCTCTTAAAAGCAGTGGTTCTTTTCTCAACTGCATGTGCTACTCTTATTCTTTGAAGACTCTGGAGCTTTATGAAGAAAAGCAACCATGGTACCAACCAGACCCCTTTTGGGTCTACTGCTCTCCTAAAAACCTCAAGAGTCAAGTGGTTTCATCTCTGATTGGTGGCTCAGCTCTTGAGCTCAGTAACCCATTTAAAAAACAAAAACTAGACTAAAATCTACCTGTTTAACTAGATGGTCTCAAATTTTCTGGCATTTTATACAGACTTCTAAATTCTTTTCTAGTCTCATCTATGTATTTCTTCACAAAATCCTATGGTAGAATTCTATGCTATTTTCTAAGAAGGAAAAAAAATCTTCTCTGCATCTTTTTTTTTTTTTAAAGATGACCGGTAAGGGGATCTTAACCCTTGACTTGGTGTTGTCAGCACCATGCTCTCCTAAGTGAGCTAATCGGTCATCCCTATATAGCGATCCAAACCTGTGGCCTTGGTGTTATCAGCACCACACTCTGCCGAGTGAGCTATGGGCTGGCCCTTCTCTGCATCTTCTTGAAAGGGCTTGCATACTTTGCTTTACAATGTAAATTTGTTATCTTGCTTTCTTTAAGGCAGGGTGGGGCCTCACCAATAAGTCTTTTGGAAATAACAGAATCTAAACCTGACTGTCCTTTTCACTAGTGAGCTTTTTTTTACATCTTGAACAAAACCTATAAGATCCTTGTTTGTTCTTGTGGTTTATGTCTGCATATATGCATGTGTAAGATGTATGTTATGTCTATATGTTCATGTCTGTTTGTGTAATTGTGTTATGCTCAAGGTACCAAATTGATTTATAATTAATGCGCACTCATTATATAAATAAGTATACTTTTCAAGTTCACATGACTTAAATCTTCTAAAGTTTTGATAAATATATTTTCAAAATTTGATTCAAACCTTTTACCTGAATTTGTCTCTAGGTCAATATGTCTCCTTATTATCTCAGCTCTGCCTCCTGGCCATGCTGGGAGAAATGATATCTTTCATGCATATACCGCCCTCTGTCTTAAGCTCCACATGGCTCCAAATGCCATGTGGAAACCTGGGACCTGAAATGGCTAGTGAAAAGAAACCTATGCCAAATATTGCATAGGCCCTAGTTTGCATTAACTGATAAGGGTATAGATCTAATACACCAAGTTTTTGGCTGGGAAACCATAAATATGTATTTGGTAAATATAGCTAAAACTCAAACTGGGCTTTGTATAATTTGCTCTGATAAATGGACACCTATTTACTAACCTGAATGTATAAAAATGTTCTTATCAGCACACATCATTGCCTGGGTTTACTAATCAAACGGGTGTACTAATCAAACCGGTTTACTAAAGGTATTTTCACTTAACTGCTCTTGATGCAAAGTTGTAAAAGGTTTTCTTTGTCCCTTAGATAACTGGTTTAAAAACTTATTTCATGATAATTTCTTGTGCTCTCTGCCTTTAAAACCCTTTGTCACTTTGGTTTTATTTTTTATAGTAATTCATGATCTTATTCAACTAAATGATTTAAACCTTTTGTTATTTATCAAAGCTTTCCAACATGAAATTCTGAAAGTTTAAAATAACTTTGAGGAATTCCAAGGGCCCTGGAATTTCTTAAAATATATATAATAGATGTATCAAAACTAATTGGCTTATTTTTTATTTTATTTTATTTTATTTTGCCTTTTTATGACCGGTAAGGGGATTGCAACCCTTGGCTTGGTGTTATCCACACTGCGCTCAGCCAGTGAGTGCACCAGCCATCCCTATATAGGATCTGAACCCGCAGCGGGAGCACCGCTGCGTTCCCAGCGCCGCACTCTCCCGAGTGAGCCACGGGGTTGGCCCCTAATTGGCTTATTTAATAAATTAGACTATATGGGAAAACATTGTCAGTACTAAAGGTGTTACAGATATGTGTTCCAAAATCTTGTAAGGTTCTTAAATAACTGTGTCTTGATATAAATGCTACCAGTCATAACCTTGGTTTAAGTATAATTTTAAAATGTTATGTCTTCAAATATTCCACGAAAAAACTCTGATAGGTACAGTTTCCAGACAAACTTTGAGTTCATAGCTTTTAACTAAAGTTCCAAAATTCTAATGAAAAAACTGGTGAGTTTGTGAAATTGTTCACAAAAGTCAAAACAACAAAAGTTAATTGGTAAATTAATTTAAAAGAATTATGGGTTTTTATAATTTCCTTATTTTTAAACACTGCTGGTTCTCCTAATGTTTTCCAAATGTAAGAAAACTCTCTCTCTTTCGCTATCTGTAACTAACAACAGTTTGGTAAAATGTCATTTAAAACAGAAGTAAAAGTATTTGTTTTCTCCCTATTTGATCCCCCCAAATTTAATAACTTTAAGTATCCTTATGATTATTATGGCAATGTGGCTATTTTTATAAGTTCAATGAAAATTAACTCTCTTTTTATAACAGGATATAATTTAGGACTTTGGATATAAGATAGCACCTCTCACTTCCAAGTTGCTGATCTCTCTCTCATGTTTGCTGTAATTTGGCCTAAACTGCTGCTTCATCCTGCTGTTCATCTTTCCCCCTGATGGACAGATCACTGAAAGAAAGTGAGCAGAAATGTTTCTTTCAATCACCACCTGGGAAAGAGCTTTCCCAATACCGAGAGATTTATACAAAGAAAAGTAAGACCTTTTCAATCAAGATATTGATCATCAATGCTTTTATGAGTTATGCCTTGATCATAAAGGGGGAAATAACATCTTCTCTACAAAAGCAGTTCTCTAAATTTTCCTGGCCTTAACGAGGGTGTTTGCAACTTGGATGAGACATCCTATTCTTAAACAAAAGACTTGTAATTGATCAAAAATTTTACAAAAGACTAGACCCTCTGAAAGCAGTAAGGTCCTGGACAGATTAACAATAACAAACTCTCTGGACTCACTCAGAATCAACTATTTTACGGAGCAGAATCCCATTGGGGAGTTTCAACAATTGGTAATTACACCCAATTCACAGCACCTGGAGTGATGCCGCTGCAGCTGCCCTGAGAGATGATGACATCATCGTCCTCACCTGAAGTAATTTAAAAGGACTTGCCAAGCTAAATGATACTAACTTTGCTTTAAATGCTTTTGTCTTAACTGTGCCAACCTGATCTGTAGCTTTTGCTTTTTCTTTTAAATAAATAAAATGGGGGGAGATGTGGAATATTCTTAAAGCAAATGTCCTTTACAGGGCCTGGTTTCCCAAAGCCTTGCAGTTTCTAATATTAACCTTACGGAGGACTGGAAATTTTCCTCAGGCTATAAAGTCTCTGGTGTAAGATAAAGATTTGTGGCACAGCAAGGTTTCTGGCTCAAGGACAGACTAGTTACTGATTGTTATGTTAAGATACTGAGAAATTGCTGTAACATCACTTAATTGTCTAATGGAATGTCATCTGACCTGTTTCACTGAAAGTTACCAGCCTATATTGTTAAACTATAACCGCACCTATGTTCTCTTCCTGTAACTTCCTGGTCTGGAAAATAAATGCAGGAAGAGAATCCCAATTCGGGGTTAATTTCCCAAGGAAGGGTTGCCTCTCACTGGAGGGTTCTGGCAGGAGATTAACCACTTTGGGGTCTCTCACTGCTCAGAAGAGATGGGCTTTGAGTAATCCTTTCATCTCTGTCACCCAGGGCAAGTGGGGTGACAAATCCATGAGGGGCAAAGAAACGTGTCATGTATAAGTAAGTGGTTTTTTACTGAAGGATATTTCACTTTCACAAGTCACACCCACCATAACACAGAGTTGTCTTGTGTAATGCAGGGTAGAATATGCTTTACGCACAGTCTAGAGAAGAATTTTATGAGTGTGAAAGTCCAAGTCGATCCATCCTCTCCAAGAATGTCTAATTTAAAGTCTTAACTTCCACCAATAATTTAATGTGTAGAAAATGTCCTTGATCTCCACCACAGTAGTAAGACAAGAGCCCAGCCCTGCCCCTCACTACACCCTCTCCCCACATCTGCAGAAGGGAAGGAATGAGAAGGAAAGAGTAACATGTTGTAAAGGTGTCACAATGAAAGGTGACTCTTCCCTTTGTCTACTCCTAGCAAAACCCACCTGGACTTACAGAATATGTCTCCACAGCAAAGTTGGGCCAATGGCTTTCGGGTGTGGAAAGTGTGCCCACAATCTGGAACGTGCCTTCTTTCAGTTTGGCTGATGAGGCTTCAAGGAGAGTTGGCTTATTTTCATCTTCTTCTTCCTCTTCTTCTGTAATTTCTTCAAGTGAAGCCCCAACTACACAGTTAGACAGAAACTGCAAGAAAACAGAAATTTCCCAAATACAATAAATTAGAGCAAGGGTAGCCAACGAATGATAATTCTACAAACTATTCTTTATCGGGGGCTTGCAAGATACCACAGAGGCAAAGCTAAAGCTTTGCAAACTGTCATCTTATTTAAGTTGATTTAATTCTCATAACAACACGGTGAAGTGGATACTGTTATGATTCCCCATTTTATAGACGAGGAACTCAGGCTCAGAGAGCTTACGTAGCTTTTTTTTTTTTTTCCAACCTAGTACGTGCTTCTGAATTAAATAACTTGTTTAAGGATACTATCCTGCTCCAGCAACATGTGGAGCTGGGCTACAGTGAAGATGTTTGTCTTGTCTAGTAGGTATATAGAAATGTAATATGAGTCACTTGGGTAATTTAAAATTTTCTAGTAGCCACATAAAAAAAGTGAAAAGAAACAGATGAAATTAATTCAAATAATGTTTTATTTAGAGATTCTGGGGACCATGCCCTAATGAATGGATTAATAATGCTGGTCATGAGTGTAGTTCTGAGGACTTTAAAAGGGGAGAATGTGAGAGTTTCTCTCTTTCTCTGCTCCACCATTTTCACAATGTGATACCCTATGTCTCTGAAATCACCACCAAAGAAGGCCTTCACCAGATGTGTTTCTTGGACTTCGGACTTCCTAGTCTATGAAACTGTTGCTTTAGAAAACCAGATTCAAATATTTTCAATGGCGGCGGGAAGGGAGTGAGCCACTCGGCGCCGGCAGGATCCCAGACGCCACCAGCAAGAAGAGGAACTCAGAAAGCCTGATGGTGAGTCAGAATCTCTAGTGTCCTTGCTTGCACCAGGGGTAGCTGTTACTACCCAGGTGGATTGCTCTGAAGGACTGCTGAGACCTTGAAGGGGACTCTCAAAATACAAGCACCGAGGCTTGGAGGGCGTCCCATTTTGTGAAATTTACAAAATCCTCCCTGGGAAGAAGCCGCGGGGAGCAGCTGCCACTTGGCCCCCGGCCTTGCTGCTGCTGCCCTCAGCGCCAGGCCGGGACGCACAGCCCCGCCACCAGGACTCGGGGTCCGGCGACTGCGGTTTTTGCTGGGGAGGGGACTGTTGCCGCCCCGGCCCCGGGCACCGCTGGAACCGCGAGCTGGAGAGAGACTGAGCAGGCTGCGGTGTGACCAGGAGACGGGAGTGCCAGGGGTGGTGAGAGGCAGCCGGGGCTGCTCTGGCTACAGAGGCCGTGGCGGGAGCGCAATGCAGGAGCGGTGGGAGCACAACATGGGAGCAGCGCGAGCGCCCTGCCATCTTCCTGGTAGTCAATTTTGGACTTGCCTGGCACTAGTGTCCAACTGAGTA
>NW_007736198.1:65372-67512 GCF_000696425.1 Galeopterus variegatus | reverse complement strand
TATTCTGGATATGAATCCTTTGTCAGATGTATATTTTGCAAATATTTTCTCCCACTCTGTTAGTTTTTTTGTTTGTTTGTTTGTTTTACTCTGTTGATTGTTTCTTTTGCTGTGCAGAAAATTTTAGTTTGATATAATCCCATTTGTTTATTTTACCTTTAGTTGCCTGTGCTTTTTAGGTCCTATTCATGAATGCTGTACCGACTCCTACTTTCTGGAGTGTTTCCCCTATGTTTTATTTTTTAAGAGCTTTTATTATTTCAGGATGTACATTTAATTCTTTAATCCATTTTGAGTTGATTTTGGTATATGGTGAAAGGTACAGGTCTAATTTCATTCTCCTATTCTGAGTACCCAGTTTTTCCAGAATCACTTGTTGAGAAGACAGTCTCTTCCGCAGTATGCAGATTTGCTGCCTTTGTCAAAGATCAGATGACTGTAGGCTTGTGTATTGATTTCTGGGTTCTCTTCTCTATTCCATTGATCCATGTGTCTATTTTTATGCCAGTACCATGTTGCTTTGTTTATTATAGCTTTGTAATATAGTTTAAAATTAGGTAGTGCTATGACTCCAGGTTTATTTTTTGTTCCACATTGCTTTGGCTATGCATGGTCTTTTGTTGTTCTATGTAAATGTCTGGATAGCTTTTTCTATCTCAGAGAAAAATGTCATTGGAATTTTGTTGGGAGTTGCATTGAATCTGTAGATCACTTTGGGTAATATAGACAATTTCACAATGTTAATTCTTCCAATCCAAGAGCATGGAATATCTTTCTATCTTCTTGTGTCCTCTTTAATTTCTCTCAACACTGGTTTGTAGTTCTCTTTGTAGAGGTTTTTCACATCCTTAGGTCAGCTTTATTCCTAAGTATTTTATTTTTTGGTGGCTATTGTAAATCAGCTAGCATTCTTGATTTCTTTTTCTGCATGTTCACTGCTGGAGTATAGAAATGCTACTGATTGTTGTGTGTTGATTTTGTATCCTGCAACTTTGCTGAAATCATTTATCAACTCTAGGAATTTTTTAATTTTTTTTTTTATAAAAGCTTTAGGCTGTTCAATATATAGGATCATATCATCCACAAAAAGGGACAGCTTGACNTAAAAGCTTTAGGCTGTTCAATATATAGGATCATATCATCCACAAAAAGGGACAGCTTGACTTCACCCTTTCCACTCTGGATGCCCTTTATTTCCTTCTCTTCTCTGATTTCTCTGGCTAGTACCTCCAAGACTATGTTGAATAGGAGTGGTGAGAGTGAGCATCTTTGTCTAGTTCCTGTTTTTAAGGGAAAAACTTTCAGCTTTTCCCCATTCAGGATGATATTGGCAGTGGGCTTACCATATATGGCTTCAATTATGTTGAGTTACTTTCATTATATGAGGTAAACATCACCCTGATACCCAAACCAGACAAAGATGCATCAAAAATATAAAACTACAGACCAATATCCTTGATGAATATAGATGCAAAAATCCTCAATAAAATACTAGCTAACAGAATAGAGTAACACATACAGAAAATTATACACCATGATCACGTGGGATTCCTCCCAGGGATGCAAGGTTCGTTCAACATATGCAAATCAATAAATGTGATACACCACGTTAATAAAAGCAAAGACAAAAACCATATGATCATCCCTATTGACGCTGAAAAAGCATTTGACAAAATTAAACATCCTTTCATGATAAAGACTCTCTACAAGTTAGGCATAGCCAGAAATAATGTTTAACTAGATATGTTGGCACTGGATAGTCCAGTCAAGTTAGTGCATAAATTAGCTATCACACTCGGCTTTGCAGGGCACTGCTTTTGTGATGTTTGAACTGCTCACGTTATGTTGAAGCCATTCCCAAAGTGCCTGAGAACCTCTGCACTTTTGACCACCTTATTTCTTCTGAAATACCCTTGCATGTTTTCTTCCCTTGGAAAATTCCTTTTTATAAAGGCATACTTCAAATGTTTCAAGATTTGTGGAAAACTTAATTCCCTTTGCTGTGTCATAGTAAATTTCTTCATCCTTTTCTCCTCTGTAAAACCTCAATTATGTGACATGAATTATTTTATGTCAGACATTTGCTTATGCACTAGTTTTACCTCCAATTTTGTGTATTTCCTCAGGACAGAATTTATGT
>NW_007736198.1:62344-65130 GCF_000696425.1 Galeopterus variegatus | reverse complement strand
TAGTGCATAAATTAGCTATCACACTCGGCTTTGCAGGGCACTGCTTTTGTGATGTTTGAACATCTCACGTTACGTTGAAGCCATTCCCAAAGTCATACTGATCCTGAGACCTCAGTGCCCTCAGAACCTCTGCACTTTTGACCACCTTATTTCTTCTGAAATACCCTTGCATGTTTTCTCCCCTTGGAAAATTCCTTTTTATAAAGGCGTACTTCAAATGTTTCAAGATTTGTGGAAAACTTAATTCCCTTTGTTGTGTCATAGTAAATTTCTTCATCCTTTTCTCCTCTGTAAAACCTCAATTATGTGACATGAATTATTTTATGTCAGATATTTGCTTATGCACTAGTTTTACCTCCAATTTTGTGTATTTCCTCAGGACAGAATTTATGTCTAACTCCTTTCCCTACTTTGTATCCACTCTGTACTTAGTGCTTTGCTGAATGAATAATTTAATAAATAGTGGAAATAAAGCATCAAAAGTAACAAAAAAATATGAACCTGCTTTCTCTCTGACCTGTTCTGTTATCAATTAAGATAGTAAAACTAGAGAGTTGATACTGTGCCTTACCATCCTATAACTATTAATATGTAATTCTAAATCTTTGCGTTTTTAATGCGTACATAACTTGTATAAATATGCATGAACAAAACATAAGAAATACATGAATTTGAGATAGAAATGCAAATTACAATCTGAATAAATATATTTATATTGATACTAGGAAGCTTAGATTATGAAAGCCACAAGTAATCAAAATAGAAAGTATAGATCTTTTGTTCTTTAAATGAAATATCAGAATGCCTATGTTCTCAATTTTTAATCTGTCACTAATTAACTGTTAGAAAAATAACAAAACTTTAGCTTCACCATTTCCTCATAGGTAAGTTTTAAAATACAGGCTAGCTATCAGTAAAAAGGTCAAATTTCTTAATCCTGTGATTAATTTCCTTCTCTAAAAGAGGAACTTTAATTTTACTAGTTTGGTTTTCTTTTACATGTGGAGGCTCTAAATCACTTGCTTTACCAAAGTTTTTATATAGTTTCCTGGCTGGCAATATCAACTTCTTTTAGAAAATTTTTTTTTTTTTTAATTTTCTATGACCATAAAGACTTTGAAGTTTATATGATGTGACTTTGTAGCCAGAATTATCTAAAAGAGTAGAATTTAAATTCTATAGATTCTCAAGGCAATTAAATTTTAGAGTGGCATAAAGCAAATTTTTTTTTTTTTTGTCTTTTTCGTGACCGGTAAGGGGACCACAACCCTTGGTGTGGTGTCGCCCGCACCGCGCTCAGCCAGCGGGCGCACCGGCCAGTCCTATACAGGATCGGAACCCGTGGCGGGAGCGTTGCTGCGCTCCCAGTGCCGCACCCTCCCGAGTGCCCACGGGGCCGGCCCACAAATTTTAAAATATTAGATAGTAAGTATTAATTGTGGGAAAATATTGAAGTGTTATTTAGGATTATAAATGTCAACTTTCATTGTCAAGTACTTTAAAGCACGTGTTTTCAAAAACCTGAATACATTTTCTTTTAAAATTATAAACTATTTTAAAATTATTTTATATTTATTGGCAATCTTTACTTCATTTGTCTGTAATTAGATCTAATGGTCTGTTTTTTAAATACACATTATATTCTTTTACTGATATATATCCTCACTGTAGGTACCTTAGAATTTTTTTTTAAATAGATACACGTAATTTAATAACAAAAGAACATAAATTAACTTTTTGTAATTCGATTGATATATAGCATTGTTATCATCTTAATTTCTTCCATCTGATATATTTTTTCCATTTACATTTTAACATATCTCTGATGTTTCTTTCCATTTGTGTGTTCATATCCTGTTTTCCTTTTTCATGTGTTTTTCTAGTTAATGTAATAAATATGCCATAATTTCAATTTTGTTCACATTTATGTTATGTGCATATAATTGTAAATGTAGAGTTTTCTAATTGCCAATATCAAAAAATAGAATATAATAATCAACTTCTTATTAAAAATAAGAGCTTTTTTTTCATAATTTTATTTTACTATTTCCTGGATTTTCTTAATATAATAGAATCATTTTTGCCTCTTTTTTCCCCTCAGAAATAATAAATTGAATTTATATTCTGTTTTTTAATATGTAATTACAATTATTTATACTTAATTATCTCCTAAGTGCCTTATTTTTTTCTAATTGTCCATTCCTAAGAGTCAGAGTGTGGGGTTACATGATATGCACCTGTTCATCTTTCCAGGATAATGACAAATTATTTGTAGGGAAGGACAGGACCAATCTACGTTTTTGCCAGTATTGTATGAATATTCAAATTGTTCCCCACATTCTCAACACTGGCCATTCTTGGCATTTTATTTTTCTGTATTAGTTGACGTACATTGTATCTCACGATGTCTTTAATGTACATTGATCTCCTTACTGATGCTTGGGTATCATAAATAGATTTTAAAAGCCATTTAAGTTTTCTTTTTTCTTAAATAAGAGTTTATGAATTTCAACAATTTTTATATTAGGTTCTTTATCTTTTCATAATTGTATTATATAATTATTTAATATAATCTCTAAATGATGATTTATTTGTTATATAAACAAAAGTTTTTAATTGTGTTATAGAAGTTTATAAGCTTGTCTTTGTATGGGCAGGATTTTTTTAGTATTTTTCTGATATTTCCTACCCCAAGTTAATGAATATTTTTTTTATATTTTGAATCAACTGTTTTATACTTTTATCTTTCACAGTTAATTGCTTAATCGACCTAGAATTTATTTCTG
>NW_007736198.1:60546-61124 GCF_000696425.1 Galeopterus variegatus | reverse complement strand
TGCAGGTCTATTGAAATGCAAATGCCTAAATATTGCTAAAATTTCTTATTGATGAGTCTTTTTTGGATGATACTTTGAGTTTTAAAAGTAAAACACAATTGCATCTCCAAATAATGTTAGGGTTGTCCCTTTATGATCCTATCTCTGTTATTGCTTGTTCTTATCTGATATTCTTATCTTATTAAACTATATTAGACACCCATTGAGTTTTGTAATTTTAGACCGGAGCCCATTATATTTGTTGAAATTCAACCTTCAAATTATCTTTGAAGTATGGGTTGTATGGTGTTTTCTACAGCAATGATTATTTTCTTCTGGAAAACATTACGCACCCTCATCCACATTATATTTAAATCTTAATGTAAGGATTAATTTTGAAGCAAATAAATATAGTAAATTAATTCCTCAGAATCAAATGTAAGCCTGCCTCTGACCATACATCCTCAGACCAGACATTTTTTCCTTTGACAAACATCTTTAGAAACAACAGTAAAGTTTCCTTGTTTTCCAACTCAGAAAATCCATTTTTCCCTCACTGAAGTTATAGCCTTCCTGGGGCCTGGTTATTTCTGCAGTTT
>NW_007736198.1:52416-59032 GCF_000696425.1 Galeopterus variegatus | reverse complement strand
TTTTTTTCCAGAATAGTACATCGTTTACCCCTTTTTCAAATCCTTTTCATTGTGGTAGGGGCTTCGGAAACAAAATATGTCTATGCCCAAGTTGTGATGTTTGCTGGGAGTCCTCTTACCCCAGTTTTGATAACTACTTGTCCTCAGCTGATTTTAGTCCTGGGTTTTCTTACTTTAGCTGAAATGGCCTCATGAATTGTGCTCTTGCAGCCTGTACTTACTCTGAACAAGTGCCCTGGGTCTTGTTGAAGCACAACTACTACCTGGTTTTTTGACACTTTCCTCAGCTTACATTTTTCTGGTGCTATTTATTTCCATTGCTGTATTTTACCACCATGCTACCATGAAGTAGGTTAGCAAAAAGGGAATTTATTTTTATGCCAGAACCCAGTAGAAGAACACAAAACAACTGTACCTAATCCTTTACTATATTCCCTTTACTGATAAAATGTATCTGCTCTTATCACTTTGTGAGCTAAGAGCCTTAACTTAGTATGGTTTTTCTCCTGACCCTAATGCTGTCATCTTTTATTAAAGTTCATGGTGCTGGCTCACTGAATTTTCAAAATATTCATGTATTTAGAACTGATCTTAGTAATATTGATTTAATATTGTGATTGTACCTCTTGACAAATTTAGGTATTATGTTCTTAATTGTCTATGATATAATAAAGCAAACCTTGAACCATGTTCTCTGGCATCATGTACATTCAGCACACACACACACACACAAACCTCATACATAAAATTGTATATACACACATACACACAAACATCAAAATAGTTTAAACAGTTTTTTAATAAATTATGAGTAAATCTATTTTTTATGAATTCAATAGTTGAAATAGCTATGTAAACAATTGGTTGTATTTCTTTGTCATAAAGTAAATGCTTTTAAAAAATGCAAGTTTTTTTAGGGATTTGAACAAAGTTTCAGTAAACATCCTTCTGCATACCTTTTGCACACATGTGCAAGACTTTGTCTAGATGTACGTACAGGACTGGAATTGCTAGGGCATAGGTTACCTGCATCTTCACCTTTACTAGATATTGCCAAATGGTTCTTCAAGAAAAAGCAGTTCAATCAATGTTCACATCTTACACTACATGAAAATTTTCATCACTGCACATGCTTGCCAGTTATTAATAATGACAGATATTATCTTGAAAAAAAATTTTTGCCAGTCTAATTGAGAGGACATGATATTCCATTCTTGTTCTTATTTTGGATTTCCCTGATAATGGCTGATGTGACATAATTTTTTATATGCTTATTTGATGTCCTGGTTTTCCTTCCCTTAAATATTCAATTTATTTTTGTGTAAATTCAATATTTTTATTGATTTTTGACATTTTTAATATGATCTACACTCTAAACTTTGTTCCATGAATTGGAGATATCTTCTCACAGTCAGTGACACAGATTTTCCTTTTGTTTGTAATTTTAATTTTAAATACCTGATTTTAATTTTAATTCAAATCTTGTGCTTTCAACATTGTGTTTAAGGAAAGCTTATTTATTTCTATTGTATTAAAAACTTCTGTTTTCTATATTTTAAAACTTTTGTTTCTCTGCACATCTGAAAGCTATTTTATGTGTGATATGGTACAAGAAATAAACTTTGATTTTGTGCGTGTGCATAGCAAACCATTCTAGCTCCACTTCTTCACTAATTTTATCACATCTCTGCCATACATCGTGTCCATATACGTATAGATTTCTCAGCTTTCTCCTGCATTGGATAGATCATTTGGGCTCTATGTATGCCAATAACAATCTCTTTTTTCTACATTTTTATAATATTTTTTTATATATCTGATGGGGTCATTTTATCATTCCCGCATAGTCTGTGCTCTTCCTGGGTTTTCTTCTTATAAATGAATATTAGAATTAGCTATGCATGACTCAGAAGGCTCTCTAGAGCAACAAATACATATATTTCTATAGCATTTTGGGTTGAATTTTTTGTTAAATTGTTGATATGCTCTTACCTTACAGTTTTCTCCCTCCTTTTAACTCTGAAGACTTCAAATTTGTATACTATATGTCTATTACAGACTATTTTATTGTATCTCATTCTTAAGAAAATTATTCCTTTTATTGCTGCACTGGATTGAAATATGTCCCCCCATAACTCACTGAAGCCTGAACTGTGTCCCCAAGTTTTATGTATTAGAAACTTGGCCCCCACTGTGCCTGTTAAGAGGGTGGAAAATCCTATTATGGTAATTGAAAGGTGGGGCCTTGAAGAGGTGATTAGATTGTAGGACTGTGCTGTAGTGAATGGACTAAAAATGGTGGTCAGGGGCATGGTTCTGAGGGTTTTAAAATAAGAGAGAGGGGAGTCTGTTTCTCTCTTTGCTGTGCCATTTTGCAATATGATACCCTGCCATCACTGTCACCACCACCAAAACACTCACCAGATGTGTTCCCCGGACTTTGGACTGCCTAGCCTCTGAAATTGTAAGCAATAGATTTTCTTTTCTTTATAAATCAAACAGTTTCTTGTATTCTTTTATAAGCAACATAAATGGACTAATACTGAACATTGGTACCAGAGAAATGGGGTGTTGCTTATAAAAAATACTTGACAATGTGGAAATGGCTTTGGAACTGGGTGTTGAAGAGAGTTTGGAGGAGTTTGGAGAACTCAGAAGAAGACAAAAAGGTGGGCGAAAGTTTGGAATGTTTTAGAGACTAGTTAAGTGGTAACAAGCAGAATGCTGATAGAAACATGGACTGTAAAGACCATTCTAAGGAGGTCTCAGATAGAAATAAGAAGGAGTTCATCAGAATCTAGAGCAAAGATCACCCTTGCTGTGAACTGGCAAGGAATTTGGCTGCATTCTGTCCATGCCCTAGGATTTTGTGGAAGTTGGAACTTAGGGGTTGTCAACCAGAATATTTGGTGGAAGAAATTTCTAACCAACAGAGCATTCAGGAAGCTACATGGCTACTTGTTACAGCCTACACTGAGTTATGGCAGCAAAGGCATGACATAAAGCCAGAATTTAAAAGGGATCCAGAATGTAAAGACTTGGAAAATTTTGAAAAATATCTATTCAGCTCCTTTGCCCATTTTTTAATTGGGTTTTATTTTATTTTATTTTATTTTATTTTATTTTATTTTATTTTATTTTATTTTACTGTATAATCACTTGAGTTCCATGTATATTATGGATATTAATCCCTTGTTGGATGAATAGTTAGCAAAAATTTTCTCCCACTCCATAGGTTGTCATATCAGTCTGTTGATTGTTTCCTACTCATATGTGGGAGCTAAGAGAGAAAGAAGGAAGGAAAGAAAGACCACTCTGGTGCACTGGACTTGCAGAGGGAGAGAGCATTCTTTGGGCTACAAAGTGGAATGGGTGGGAAAGGGGGAGGGGAAGAGAGGTTGGGGCTAATTGGGTGGGGAACATGGGGAACAAATGCTATTTGTGGTAATGGGTATGCTGCCAGCATGAATGTGGCCTTCACATCTTGGGACAAAGGGGTGACAATCAGGTTTGTGTATCATGAATATTCATAACCAATAAAAAATAAATAAATAAAAAATAAAAAGATTTAGAAATTTTGCAGCATGGCCATGTGGTAGAGAAGCAGAGAGCATTTTCAGAAGAAAAATTCAATGGTACTAAGAAGATTAACACAAAGGTATGAGATCTTCAGGAGAAGGGGAAAAAGGCTGGGAAGGCACTGCAGAAGCCTCTGGGGCCAACCCTTACATTTTAGGCCCCAAAGCCTAGGGAGACAGAATGGTCTTGGGGAACAGGCCTGAGGCACCCTCCATGGGCTCACTGCCCACAGCCACCTTAGGAAGCTGCTTCAAGCACCAGTATCTGAGATGATTTGGCTGCTCCAGCTGTAGCTAAATTGGCCACAGGTATGGCTGGACCCACAGTTCTGGAAAATACAAGTCTTGGCGGCATCCTTGTGATGTTAGGTTTGTAGGCTCACAGATTGCCAGAGCTGAGAAGGCTTGGGAGCCTCCACCCTGATTTCAAAGGATGTATGGAAAAGCCTGGGGACCCAGGAAGAGATCTGTCACAAGAGTAGATATACCACAGACAGCCTTCACTAGAGCAAGGCCAAGAGGAAATGCGGGGTCAGAGTTGCAGCAGAGAAACCTTACCAGCGCCATGCCTAGTGGACCCATGAAAGCAAGACTACCATGGTGACCCCAGATCTGTGGAGCTACCAGAGTGGAATACATGCAAGGAGAGCTGAAGTATGTCCTGAGTCTAGGAAAGACATAGAAGTGGAGTTGCTCAAGGACTTGGGGACCCAACCCTCAACACCAGCGTGCAGAGGAGGTAAAACATGGAGTCAAGGTACATGATTCAACAGCTTTGAGATTTAATGCCTGCCCTGCTGGTTTTCGGACTTGTTTGGGATCTGTTACACCTTTCTTTTGGCCTATTTCTCCTTTTGTGAATGAGAATATGTACTCTATGCTTGTCCTGCCATTGTAGCTTGGAAGCAGATAACTTATATTGATTTCACAGATGGGATTTTGAACTTTGGACTTCTGAGTTGAAACAAGTTTAAGATTTTGGGGATGAAATGAATGTATTTGCATGTGAAAATATATGAGTTTGGTGAGGATCGGGGTGTAGTGTAGTGGACTGAATTATGTCCCCCCAAAACTCACTTAAGCTTGAAATATGACCTCCAAGTTTTATGTATTAGAAATTTAACCCCACTATGACTGTTAAGAGGGTGGGGAATCCTGTTATGATGATTGAAGGGTGGAGCCTTAAAGAGGCGATTGGATTGTGGGACCATGTCCTAATGAATGTATTAAAAATAGTGATCAGGGGCATAATTCTGAGGGTTTGAAAAGAAGAGAGAAGAGAGTCTGTCTCTCTCTCTCCAGTCACTCTCTGCTCTTTCTGCTCCATTTTCTGCAATGTGAGACCATTGGGTCACTATTGCCACCACCAATACCCTCACCAGATGATTTCCCTGCACTGTGTACTTCCCAGCTCTTTTCTATCCATGCCCTTTAGTGAACAGCTCGGATTTGTGAAGCTCTCCAAAACTGGTGGGCAGAAATGTTTTCTAATTCCCATCCTGTAGATGGGGCTATGCTTTCCATATACAAGTTGCATCCAAGTAGCTTTTTCCTTGTTTCTTTCCTTCATATGGTCAAAGCCCAGATTTCCTTAAAATGCTGGGGATTTAAACCCCACTGAAGCCATTCATGCTTTATCTGTCTCTGGAAATTTAGTGAATCATCAGTTCCCATTTCTCTTTCTTTATTGCTAGTACTTTGAGATTTCTCTTTCTTAGTGTCAGCGTCTCTTGAAAACTGACCTGACAAAAGAGATATATTGTGCCGGGATACTTTATAAATGTAGTATGATTTAGAATTTAGAAAACATTTTCTTTAAAACTTTTCTGGGTGTTTGTTTAATTAAAATCTTTCTAAAGATTATGTAGCCAAAATCTGACACCTCATTTCTTTGGTTTGTTCATCTTATCACAGCATAATTGCGCGTTATCAGCACTCCTAGTCTACAAGGAAGAGAAACAGTTATTTGAGTTTCATAATTAAATAATATTCATCTATCTCTCTAAGCAAGTTAATAATGTCTGTCCTATATTGTCTTAAACAATATTTAAAAACACTCACTGTGTGTGTTTATATTTTTGGTGCTACCTTTGCCATGCTCACTGTCTTAAAGTGAGATGGACTCGTAAGGAAGTTGTTTCATTAATTTTTTTTCTCTCTGATGGAAGGCTATAGGAAGGATATCTATAAGGTTGTCTTTGGTAGGTTAAAAAAAAATGAACAAAGACAGCCACGTCCTAATTCATGGAACCTCTGAATGTTAATTTATATGACAAGAAAGGGTCTTTACCTCTCTGATGGAAGGCTATAGGAAGGATATCTATAAGGTTGTCTTTGGTAGGTTAAAAAAAATGAACAAAGACAGCCACGTCCTAATTCATGGAACCTCTGAATGTTAATTTATATGACAAGAAAGGGTCTTTACAGATATAATTAAATAAAGAATCTTGAGATGGGGATATTATCCTGGATTATCTGAGTAAGCCCAAAATGCAATCACATATATCCTTATAAGTGAGAGGCAGAGGAAGATTTGACACACACAGAGGAGAAGACAATGGGAAGGAAGAGGGAGAAATTTGAAGATGCTAGCCTTAAATATTGGAATGATGTGGCCACAGCACAAGGCACACTGGCAGTTGCTAGAAGTTATGAGAGGCAAGGGAGGGATTTCTCCCAAGGTCCTCTGAAGGGAGGACAGCACTGTGACACCTTAATTTCAGCTCAGTCCTACTGATTTAAGACTTCGGACCTCCATAACTATGAGAGAGAACACTTCTGTTGCTCTAAGCCCCTACATTTGTGGAAATTACTTGACAGAGCCACAGGAAACTGATACAGATTTTAGTACGTTTTAACCAAAATTTCTTTTTTTTTTTAACATTATACAATGTATCATTTCATTTTAACCAAAATTCTAATGTAGTTTAAGGATATGGAATAGCTTAAATTTGGGAGGGGAATTTATCACTATTTTAATCTTAACTATTTTGTTTGACAGGTGTATTAGTCAGTTTCTGTTGCTTATAGCAGAATAC
>NW_007736198.1:50263-51077 GCF_000696425.1 Galeopterus variegatus | reverse complement strand
CAGGTAGGTAAAATTGATATAAACAGACTTTCCATCTAAAAAAAAAAAAAAAAAAACTAACCAAACGAAAACATGGTCATAATATAGGACTCATCAATGCAAGAAAATGTATTAGTGTTTTTAAGTAATGTGTATTTCCTCATGCGTGCTTAGTGTTTCAGTGCCTTACACTTAGCAAAACAACTTCAGGAAGCTGTGGTTGGGTGCACATATTTTTAAAGGCTATTTTCCTTTTTCAAGCATGATGAACTTTAGTAAGAATAAATGAAAATAAATGCTCATAGATATTCTTAAAGATTCTTCAGAATCAGGCACCACAAACATGTTTTCTCATTTATGTGGGCATCTTTTTATAGAGCCACTCATGATACATTACTCAGATAAGAGTATTTCAAACAGAAATGTAAGATGTTTTCAATAATATATTCTATTAGACCCTAGATGCTGTTTATTTAAAATAGGTTATGGGATTAGAGTTAGAATTATCAGTATGAATAATGTTTAGCTTACTATATATACAGATTTATACATATAGAATCAGTTATGGGCATGTGAGCATACACATATTAATATAAATACATATTTATTAGCCTAGTCCACTGAGAAGACTTAGAAACAATGGCATCCCAGTAGCAAGGAGCATGACTAGTGGCCAGATCTTGGTTTCTAATGCCATTCTCCAATAAAAGAAACCAGAGGTCCTTGGAGAAATGGCTGAGCCTAGAGCTGAGACAAAGAGGTTTATAGGACATATTATGCAATATAAGATTAACATGGACTGTCTTATAATGACAAGACATAAGGAAGTGCTCAG
>NW_007736198.1:46436-49017 GCF_000696425.1 Galeopterus variegatus | reverse complement strand
TTTTTTTTTACTTTTTAAAATATTTATCTTACTAGAAATCAGACTGTTCAGATATTTATGTATCTACAGACAGTTGGCCTCAACACAACAAAATCATGCAACTTAAGTAACCATTTCTTTTAGCAAGAATACCATACTTTTTAGCTCTTTTATTTTATTTTTCACACACTGTTTCAATTTATATGTTTGAGAAGACCTACTGGGTATGTGCCTCCTAAAGAACAGAAATTGATTTCCCTCTTTTATATTCTATTTCTATGACACTTTCCATACTCCCTCATAATTAGTGGATATTACTTTTTTAAAAAATTGGATCTGTCTCATTTCAAAGGCAAGCCCCAGATAAAGCTCTCACACAGGAAAACAAGGTCAGAAATTTTCTTGTCTTTATTAATATTAATGTGGCACGACTAGTTCAGTTGTTTCTTTTGTTGGCAATTGCAGGCTGCTTTTCCTTTGCTTCTGGCAGGAATCTAAACCCTGATATTTAGACACTAACGTTAACCTTCATGGACACAATAATTAAAGTGCTGTTCCAGTGCTTGGTAGAATCTATTCCTAGGCTATAGTCAAAACATCCTTGATAGTCTCAGTTCCCAGTCAATAATCAGTTAAGATTAACCATTGATACAACAGCTCAGAAAGAAAAGGATAAAAGATAAGGCAGACATGTAATTAAATTAATGTGGCTTTATGAATCTTGTGATATTTCTTCAAATTATCTTTTCATTCCCATATTTAATAAGTAGAAAAATGAAGCCTTTTCTTTTTGATTTTAGTGTTTCTTGCATGAGATTAGCTTGTTTGAGAAATGTTAAGCTTTAACCTAGACTTATAACATGTATCAATTAATTGCATGTGTCAGCTTTGAATAAAAACTATACAAATTTTAGATGAAATTTTCAAGATTGTAAGTTTGCAATGAAAGTAATTATTTATATCTCAAGTATTAGTGATTTATATTCCCTGTGGTCATTCATTTCATTCATAAATTTGCTCTCATCAATATTCAAAATTTCTATGTGGAAAATATCTTTGTTTACTTTTTAAAGTCTTTGCATTTTTTGTGGAAAATTTGAATTAGTTTTTACATATCTGACTTTGAATAATTTTGGAGTATAGGTAAAATCTTGTACCAGATCTTGTACTGATATGTATACGGCAAGAAAGGTAAATACTTCAAATTTAATTCCTGTAACCAGCAATTTGTCCTTCTTATATAACCCATGATTATATCAACCTAAATATTATCTGAGATTCAAATATGAATAACGAAAATTAATAAAAGTCATTCTAATTATTAATGCAGTACTTTACATCTTTTTCTTTAAATCTTAATGAAGCATTAGCACATCCAAGGGCCCAAGTGAAAGAAAGGAGAGACACACTCTTCTCAAATGTCCTTTGGTTCAATCTGTGCTACAATTAAAGATGAAAAGAAATATAAAGAGTTTGATAATCATTTTACATAGGAACAGTTTAAAGATAATAACTTCGGAAAGGATATATTTTTTAAAAAATTAGGGTGCTCACTTGCTTTCAATTAGGGTAGAGTTTATATTAATTCAGAAGACATTTGAAGAGAATGGCATGAAATTATTTTCCTTTTAATTTCAGGGTTTTCATAAACTTGACATATGAAATAGACCTGAAAGTCATCTCAGGGGAATGCAATAATAAAGCAGAGAGCATTAATAGAACATTGAAGTGAAGGTGTAAAGTCAAACAAACTTTGTATTAACATCTCTTTATTAAGGGAAGAATTTTTCTTTCATTAGTATAATTTTCCCTAATGCTCTGGGGTCTGTTTACAATTTCACGACTTTCTTTCAAAATTCTTTTTTGAACCATCAAAGAAAGGGCAATTTATTTCTCCTTTAACATTTTACAAAACTTACTGCTTGTTCTACTCACTTCTGACTTTTATTCATGAGTGCCTAACAAGTAATTAGATTAATTTATTACAAATCATGCAAAAAAGAAAAAGGAAAAAGCAAATAAAGAAATTATTCTCTTTTTACATGGGTGGACAACACTCTTTGATCATTTATTGAATCCTTTTTTGTTCCAATGTAAAAAATATGGTTGATGTTGGCAATTCATCTGCCTGCTATAGTTGGAAAGGGTAGGGAAAATGCAGGCAAGGAACACTTGATCAGGACTATAAAAAGAAATAAATAAAAATATGTAAAGAAGATGGGATGGTCATATAAAAGGTGTGAAATATGTAATATTTGTTTTATGTTTGGTGAATTTTAAACCATTTGGAGAGGCAGAGAATAAAATGTGTATCAAATACAAGAACAGTTAGGTAAATCTAGAAAAGTAGGCCTAGCTGATGAAGAACCTTGAATAAAATGTAAAAACATGTCTGGGCTTTAGGTGTTATGTTTTAAGTGATGTGGAGCCATGTTTTGTTGTTGTTTGTTTTTGAATGTAGACAAATAACGAGATCAGGGATGTGTGTGTTTTTAAGAAAATGATTGCTGGCCACATATTGGGAGAGTGTATGTGTGTATATATATATATATATATATATATATATATATATATATATATACACACACACACACACACATAT
>NW_007736198.1:42220-45910 GCF_000696425.1 Galeopterus variegatus | reverse complement strand
ATTTTAAACCATTTGGAGAGGCAGAGAATAAAATGTGTATCAAATACAAGAACAGTTAGGTAAATCTAGAAAAGTAGGCCTAGCTGATGAAGAACCTTGAATAAAATGTAAAAACATGTCTGGGCTTTAGGTGTTATGTTTTAAGTGATGTGGAGCCATGTTTTGTTGTTGTTTGTTTTTGAATGTAGACAAATAACGAGATCAGGGATGTGTGTGTTTTTAAGAAAATGATTGCTGGCCACATATTGGGAGAGTGTATGTGTGTATATATATAGATATATATATATATATCTATATATATACACACACACACACAGACATATATATGTATGTATTTTATATTTATATGAGAATATATTCATAATTAAATCACATATATATATAACCTTTTGAAAGCACCAATTTAATTCTCTGTCTATCCTGTATAATCTCTTAAAAAATTACGTGTATATAATCAGTATTCAAAAGACATCTATTTATTTAGAGATATATAACTAGTTTAGAGTTTTAACTAAATAGACTTCTTCAGGATTCCACTTCATGACAATGAAGAGGCAAAGGATGTTGGACAAAGGAAAGCTTTGGAAATGAGCTATTGGCTAACACAGGAAAGCAGATCTAGGATCTGTCATTAAAAAATAAGTCTGTAGGGCATTGGTATGAATATCAGGTCCTGACACTCAGAAAACACTGCTTCTCAGCTGTGATGAGGTGAAACAGAAACTGATGGAAACACGGCGGGAGCAACAGATCTGTACAGCCAGGAGTGGATTTGAGCATTTCTGGTTTTAGTGCTCACAGCATCCTGCTGAGCTGACGATAGGGTTCAAAACATGAATTGCAGAGGCTTCTGATTTTGTGTTTGTTTGTTGTTTGTTTGTTTCTAGTGTACTTTGTAAAGCATAACCAGAAATCATTTTGTAAAGTTTTTTAGTGCAGTTTTCCTCAACCGTTTATTGTTTGGGTTGTAATTAGCACATCTGAAGAAAATAAATACAGGGATATTTCTAATTTTGATAATTGTCAAAGGTTAGTAATTTGAGACATGCCTGTTAGAATTTCACAATGGACTTGTGATTGGGAATTATGATTCATCATCTATACAGAATATCAAGGACAGACAAGAAGGGAAAATACAGAAGCACTTGACTATTTCAACTTTGACTCTGCCAGAGTTTTTTATTCAGAAAAAAGAGTTGTTCCAATTACTCATGATTGCTGGGCCTCTAGGATTATTAAGGCAGGGTTATAGCAAGTGATATCAGTAGAAAAACATTCTAAAAAACTCCAGTCTTTCATGAATTTTCCTTATGTAATTTTCTGTTTCTTTGCTCAACGTTTAATTTACAGCATCATAGGCCACAAAATACTCTTAAAGTTTTTCCTCACTCAGAGACACAAAGGTCATTTACAAGTGTTTTATTTCATGGCACATATTTTCAGTGAATTTTAAAGGTCACATTCTTCTGTGAGCCTAAAGTCGCTATTCCTTATATAAAGATGAAAGATATAAAATAAATGGGAGATTTTTTTTGTTGTTTGTTGTTTTTTTTTCTTCTGGCTTTAAAGTTATAGTGTTTATATATCATGTTCCTTTGATATGATGTGACAGGTCACATTTCAACTCATTGTGCTATCATTAAGGTTAGCTTAAAATTTTCTCAGTACATAAGCAAGTAAACACATACGCGCTCTTTGTTCTAATAAAAAAAAAAAGTACTGCAGGAGAGATGAAGGGAATGCTTGGTTATGGTCTATGGGACAACAATCCATAATTTACTTTGCAGATGTCTGTGTAATTTAAGCAGCAGGCAGAACAACCACACAGTTGTAGCTGCTCTGGGGAAAGGATACCAAGAGGCTCATAAATCATGGCAAAGATTAAAAGCAATGAGCATTCATCTTCTTAACCTCATAAGGCAATATGGGAAAGCCAAGTATCAGAATGTAAAGAACATGGATTTTTTTGTGCAGGGATAAAAGGTGCAAGAGTTCTTAAGGCTCCTCTCAATTAGCACTGACCTGCCGTTTGCAAATCAGCAGAACATAATTTTAAAGCTGATTAAAAAGAGGCCTCTTTCACATCATATTAAATTGAGTAAGTGATAAAATGTGTTGCTGGGCCATAGTAAAAGTGGAGTCAAATCATATGGAAATGCTAATCATTGGCTAAGATTGAAACATGTTTCTTTTTGAACAGTAAGTGGAAAATAGCCTTTCAAATATCTAATCTACAAAGACTGTTATATTTAGCTGAACATTTTTAAGTGGTGAAATGTCATGAGAAAATTCTAACTTCAGAATTGTCAAATAAAGGGGATTCAGACAGCTGACTCTCTCTTATGACATTTAGTAAATAAATGGTCTGTTACTAATTGTTCATATTTGAAAAATTATTCTAATCAAAGGTCTCCGAATGCAAATGAGTAAATCATACACAGTGAGGGGAATTTAATTTTGTGTTGAAGATAGAAACTTTAAAAAAATCTTAAAGCTTTTGAAAATTACTAATTTGTTAATTTTTCTAGCATGCTTTTAAATTAAGTTCTGATACAGTTGCACTTGACCATTTTATAATAAAACCAGGATAGTGCAGAAAATAATAAATTCACTTATTCAAAGACAATTATGAACCTGTTAGGAGGACAAAAATAGATTCAGGTTTCTGATTCCCTAGTTTATTATCAAATATCCCATGGCAATGATGTAGCCACTGCTTAATTATCCATTTTAGTTAAGGAGAACTATAGTGCGGCTAATCCAGAATGACAGGTAATTACATATATATATGTGTGTGTGTGTGTGTGTGTGTGTGTGTGTGTATATGTGTATATATATATGTGTGTGTGTGTGTGTGTGTGTATGTGTATATATATATGTGTGTGTGTGTGTGTGTATATATATGTGTATATATATATATGTATATATATATATATATATTTGGCATTAGAATGTATTTTGTGTGTATATTTAAAAATGATTTCATCTGTTTTAGAAAGTCACACTGCCGTATCTTCGCAACAAACCAGATTAACATACAGATATTGTGACTTGGGCTACTTCTGCACTGGTTGTATACCATTCTATACCCCATGCTGGGGACAGAAAACCATCCTTTCCATTTGGCAGGTGATGCTATACTGCTGTAGTTCAAATACCTTCTTTCCTTCCACTTTTTCTTTCTCAGTAATGGTGATTAAATATCATATGTTTTGATGCTAGCTTGTATAATGTTTTTAGAATAAATCAACTTTGTTATACTGTACATTGTAGGTAGCTGTTTATCTGTTTTCTAACAAGACAGCTCCAAGAATCATTCTAGAGAAGAGGGACACAGAACTTAAGGACTCAGCTAGGCTTTTCCATCGTATAAACTGAGACTGGGTACTAAGATAAATATATGGGGAAATTCATTATATATATCTTTGGAGGAAAGATAGCCTAAGTCACTTTTGCCTTTAAAATAACCTCTATTTTTTAAACACAAATTCGGGGGTTCCAGAATGTGCTAAAAAATAATAAACTGCCTTTTAAAAAGGGCAAACTATTTGTCTCCATGTCAACATATATGAATTATTTTTAAAAAATAATTATTATGGTATAATCATTTTGATTTAATCGTTTCATAATATATATATGTGTGTGTGTGTGTGTGTGTGTGTATATATATATATATATATATATATATAT
>NW_007736198.1:40394-41328 GCF_000696425.1 Galeopterus variegatus | reverse complement strand
AATTTGTGCAAAGTACATTTCTTTGGGTTGAAGAGAAATTCATGAAAGATACCATTAAAAGTTTCTAACCATATTTGTGTTTACCTTCTAGTGAAGCAAATAAAAATAAACAAATTATATAATATTTAAATTATAGAGAACTAAGCTTATACACAATGGTAAATGCTACAGAAAATAAGCTGAGAAAAGTACGAGGAAATTCCTGTGTTGTAAAGGAAAGGGGTAGTTTGCACATCTTGAAAACATGTTTTGCGAATGTCTTCCTTCCTGATAAAAATAACATTTGAAAAGACTTGAAGGAGATGTGGGAGGAAGCCATGAAAGTGTCTGAAGAAGAGCATTCTAAAGGAAACCACAACTTTCAAGTTGCCAAGGTGGGAACTATGTGACGTGAACAAACACCAGCAAGAAGAGCAGTGTGGCTGAAGCTGGGAGAGAGTGCAGAAGGCCTGCAGGAGGGGAGATCTGACAGACAGTGGGGCTTGACTGGGCAGTGTGAGGACTGTGCCTTCTCTTCCGAGTGAGAGTGGATGACATTGAAGGACCTCAGCAGAGTGGTAGCTCAATGCATTTTATCTTTTCAGAGGATCTCTCCGGCTTATGTGTTGATAGTGAGCTATAGGAATTCAGGGGTAGAATTAGGGATTTTTTTTTTTAAGTAAATTATAACAACCCAGGTGAGCAATGATACTAGATGGGAACAGAGATAAAGCAGGACCAATGGTGAAAAGTAGGAAGATTGAGACAAGGTGGCTGGTGACATATTATGCAAGCAGTGTGAGTAAATGAGAGGTGCCCAAGGTGACTCCATGATGACCAGCCTGAGCAATGGGAGGACGGTTCTACCATTAAATGAACATGTGAAGTCTGAGCTGCCTTTAGACATCTTAGAAGAAATGTTGACTAGGCAGTTGGATATATTCATAAAATTCAG
>NW_007736198.1:35980-38835 GCF_000696425.1 Galeopterus variegatus | reverse complement strand
CCACTGGGCCTTTTATGGTTGCCTGATTAGTTTAGCTTGCAGTGGTTAGATGTGTGAGATGTGGCACCAAATTGTAGAAGCTACAAACACAGACTTTCATCTACCACATCGATAATGCATGTCTGAGAGGGCTGTTATAATGATTATGTGAATTAATATTTGTCTGTACTATTTCTAAATACTTAGAATAGTGCCTAGCCTGTAATAAATCAGTTTAAGTGGTTTTTCATAAATAAGTTACATTTTTGTGTGTTTTCTTCTGGGAGGGAATGGAATGTTTTCCTTTTTCAATAAATCCTTGATGCCAGGAATGCATATGTCCCCTGCCACTTCAAGCCAGCTATCTCTCATGGCAGACACTTAAGACATTTATGAGTTTCATACTCAGTTTATATTTTTCTTATAGATTCCACTACATTTTTAATGGTTATTTGTTCTCAATTCCTTTTCTTGTATTTCTAAATTTATTTCTTTTATAGTGAATTACTTCATTGAAATGTCTTAAATGGATACCTATTTCTGATATATATGTACATACTCATACATACATATATATATACATGTTTATACATATATACATGTGTGTGTTTGTGTGTATATCTCCCAACTTGTCAGACTCTTTCATATACATACTCTACACAGAGACATCACTCACTTATTGAGGCTGCTACTTAAACTCTGGACAGACACAAGGTCTTTGGATGTAATAAATCATTTGTACATCACACATTCAGACCCACCAAGCTGTTAATTGAGTTGATTCCTACAAGAATATATTCTACTTTTTTTCATTTTTAATAATTATTTATCCAAAAATGAATAGCCTACTGACATAATCAATGTTCAAAGATTCTCAGCAAACATTTTTAAGGAATGTTTCTAAACAGCAGAAGGATCCTTTAAAGTTTTTGCTGTACATGATGAGACAGATGGAGAAATTCATTTTTCTAAGCATGATATTTATTACATTTTTTCCATGTTGTTTGAAATCCATTCTTCCTCTTGCCCCAAGGGATGCCTGCTATCTAAGTGCATGTTTGAAACCAGATAGAAAGCATATGTCCTATATACGGCTGGGGTCTGACAGAGGGGAGAAATGTAGGATAACTGCTTCTTGAATTGTGCAAAAGGGAGTTTAATTTCCTTTTTGTTACTGGTATTTCTTCCATACTGCAATATGCTTTGTTGGTGCCTTCTGGTAGTTTACTTATCATCACATTTTCTTTCAAAACAATATGGGCTTTAAATATAGGTGATATCAAAACTTGTCATAAATATGGGTGGAGTATAATTATGCCTTAAATCAAATTCTCCACCCTCCTCACAGAGTACACCTTGTGTTTGCAGAGCAGTAGTAGGTAATTCTATTGATGAATTTATGTTGACTGTGTTAGTCCATTTTCTATTGCAGAACACCTGAAACTAGGTAATGTATAAAGGGATAGAATTTATTTCTTACACTTTGGAGGCTGAGAAGTTCAAAGTCCAGGGGGCACATCTGGTGAGAGCCTTCTTCTTAGTGGGAACTCTCTACAGGGACCCAGGGTGGCCAGTGTGTAACATGGTGAGAATGGGCTGAACAAGAGTGAACTTTCTCATTCACTCTCCTTACAAAGCCATCAGAACCACACCCATTACTCCATGAATGGATCAATCCATTCACAAGGGCACAGTCCTCACAATCTAATCACCTATTAAGGGCCCCACCTTTCAAATACCATGATTGGATTTCATACCCTCTTAACACTGTTTCTGTGGAGATTAAGTTCCCAGTACATGAACTTTTGGGGGACGCATTTGATATGTTGCACTGACCTTATATGTCTCATAAGGCTTTTCATGGCCTGGTCTTTCATGGTCTTGTTTTACCAACTTTATTTAGAGCTCCTCCCCACCTTCCTTCTACATTGTGCCAAACCATATACACCATAAAAATTTCCATTTTTCAACTTCAGCCTTCCTAACTTGTGGGGATTTCAAGTGCTTACCAACTCTGCTCAGAACTACCTTCTCCTCCTGCTGATCCATATCCTTTTCACCCTGGACCATCCTACTGCTAGCAATCCTACTTCATTCTTTATGTCTCTTCACCCTCAGAACCTCTGTCAGATTCCTTTTGTTCTGACTATTTCATTACATTGCTTTACTGGCTCTTTATTTCTCTTTATCTGACATTACATTTCAGATTTATTGCAAGTCCCCCTGGCCTTCTTTTGGGCCCTGCCTCACACTTCCCAAAGGCCATTCTCAGTCCACTGTATTCCTGTCACACTGACCTTCTTTCATTTACTCAGTCTTTCTTTCCATCTCAGGGTATCCATATACTTTTCCATCTTTACAAGATGGCTTTATCCCCTTCCATTCATAATTACCTTGAATAATTTTACCCACTGTTCAGATCAACTCAGTGGACACTTCTTCAAGGCCAAAGTAAATGTGAAAAAAGGAAAACTATCACTGTCTAGTGAGATATAGGACGGGCCTGAATCATAAGGAATGGTTACATTGAATTATACGTTCAGCTTATAAAATGAGTTTAGAGGTTAGATCATCAGTGACTTAGGGACCCAGAAGAATTAGATAAAATTCAAAAATATATTAAACATGTTGTAGCATTACTAGGGAGATCTGAAAACTTTAATTGTGTAACATCAGCCATTTCAAGGCAATGAAATGATGGAAGACAGGAGTAATTGCTAGTCTATTGTACACCAAAATGTTTTATCCATCAGTGGTCATAAGATATAATACTTTTATGACCAGGAATCACACACAGAAGATCCAAACTCCTCAACACAGCCACTGAGACCTGTAATATTTAGTTCCTGACAACCTCTTGGAATTCATCTTCTCAC
>NW_007736198.1:25364-35495 GCF_000696425.1 Galeopterus variegatus | reverse complement strand
CACAGCCACTGAGACCTGTAATATTTAGTTCCTGACAACCTCTTGGAATTCATCTTCTCACTCAACATATTAACTTATCAACATGGTATCTTATTATCATGGTGCTTCATTCTAATAAGCCAGTATACGTCCAGAGCTCATTTGGAGACCACAGAAATCACTATGATAAGCAGAAAGCATTTTTTATACAGATGTGCATGTTTAAAAATAAGTTTGATAGGGTGGGAGGAGCAGTTACTATCTGGAACCCTGGGAAGGAGACTTAGAACATCACCAATGTCCTGCCGAAGGATTTTCTCCCTTGGGTACAGTAAGCAGACTGGGGGAAAAAAGAACTTCCAACTCCAAGACAGGACCATCTTAGTTTCAACAACCAACACTGGACAGATGAGATGGGCAGCAGTTTATAGTCATATATGCTCACAGCCTAGGAGAGGAAGACACTGCTCCATGTGTGAGGCAGGGGAGTGTTGCACCTGGGAAAAGTGAACTAAAGGGGCTGTGAAGGCTGCCTTTGTAGTATCAAGAGGAGGAGGTGACCTCTGATACCCGCGGGAGGATGTGACTGGCTTGTTTGAATAATCCTGCTGCTGTCAGAGAGATGACATTTATTCCTCAAGGACGATCAGGCACTGTGTCTGTTCCCCATGATAAGGAGGGTTGTTTGGCAAGGAGACCTTATCCATGGGAACAGAATGAGGAGGAGAACTTGGAATTAGTTTATTGGAGGTTCTCCTAGTTTTTTCCAGATGCCATGGAACATGTAATATCAGGCCTTATGTTTAGGCCATATACCACAGGTAATGATCATCGCTTTGCCTCACATGGAGTTGTCACCTCTCTTTCCCTGGGTGATGGAGTCTCAAAAGGATTCCTCAAAGCCCATTTCCTCCAAGCAGTGATAGGCCCTGAAGGGGTTAACCCTCAAGAGAGAGGCATTCCTTCTTTTCGAGATATGAACCACAAACTGGGGTTCTCTCCCGACATTTATTCTCCAGACCAGGAAGATACAAGAAAAGAACTTAGGTGGGTTTTTTTCTAAGTATAGTTTAACAAGTTTAACAAAAGAGACTGGTAACATCAGTAAAACAAGCAAAGTGTCATTCCATAATGCAATTTGCAAGAGGTTAAGTCAATCCACCAACAAAAGCTTGATCTTAACATTCTCTTTCCCTACAGAAGCTTTCCCAGCATTTTTACATATCAATCAAGTAACTTGTCTGTCCTTGAGTCAGCAACCTTGCTGTATTTACAATTGCTGTGTTACAATTCTTTATCTTACAACAGAGATTAGCCTGGGGAATGTTTCCTATCTTTTGCAAGGTTAACATTNGTTTGAATAATCCTGCTGCTGTCAGAGAGATGACATTTATTCCTCAAGGACGATCAGGCACTGTGTCTGTTCCCCATGATAAGGAGGGTTGTTTGGCAAGGAGACCTTATCCATGGGAACAGAATGAGGAGGAGAACTTGGAATTAGTTTATTGGAGGTTCTCCTAGTTTTTTCCAGATGCCATGGAACATGTAATATCAGGCCTTATGTTTAGGCCATATACCACAGGTAATGATCATCGCTTTGCCTCATTAGTTTATTGGAGGTTCTCCTAGTTTTTTCCAGATGCCATGGCACATGTAATATCAGGCCTTATGTTTAGGCCATATACCACAGGTAATGATCATCGCTTTGCCTCACATGGAGTTGTCACCTCTCTTTCCCTGGGTGATGGAGTCTCAAAAGGATTCCTCAAAGCCCATTTCCTCCAAGCAGTGATAGGCCCTGAAGGGGTTAACCCTCAAGAGAGAGGCATTCCTTCTTTTCGAGATATGAACCACAAACTGGGGTTCTCTCCCGACATTTATTCTCCAGACCAGGAAGATACAAGAAAAGAACTTAGGTGGGTTTTTTTCTAAGTATAGTTTAACAAGTTTAACAAAAGAGACTGGTAACATCAGTAAAACAAGCAAAGTGTCATTCCATAATGCAATTTGCAAGAGGTTAAGTCAATCCACCAACAAAAGCTTGATCTTAACATTCTCTTTCCCTACAGAAGCTTTCCCAGCATTTTTACATATCAATCAAGTAACTTGTCTGTCCTTGAGTCAGCAACCTTGCTGTATTTACAATTGCTGTGTTACAATTCTTTATCTTACAACAGAGATTAGCCTGGGGAATGTTTCCTGTCTTTTGCAAGGTTAACATTTATATATATATATGTACTTTTAAGAAGTTAGGCTAAACCTGGAACTAAAGGAAACTAGGCCCTGTGAAATATATTTGCTTTATAGTATACTACACACATGATATGTTTGCATGTTACATTATGTGAACATAATGGAATGGTACTTTTCAAAAATAGGAAGTAAGTTTATCACTGTCAAGAAAGTCATTGTCACATTTTTCTTATAGGATTTATTTTACACTACTTCATATTTTTAATTTAAATTTAAGTTAGGTAACATTAAATGAAATTAAAAATTTGGTTCCTCAGTCATACTATCCATATTTCAGGTGCTCAATAATCACATGCATGTGTCCAGTGGCTTACTGTATAGACTAAGTTTTTAGCCTAGAGAAAGCAGAGGTGGCAGCTTGATTCCAAACTTGCCAAAGCTGTGAAATCTTTACACGTCTTCTTTTGAATCATATGGCTAGCTGAGCTAGAGGTGTGGAAATAGACACCTCCCCACAAGAGAAGATATTAGAGAACATAAACATATATACATATATATTTGGAGATCCAAAATTATGTCTTATAAGAAGTGGAAATTTGGACAGAGAGAAGCCAATGTAAAGACACAGGGAGAAGATGGTCATCTTCAAACCAAAGAGAGACCCCTGGAACAAATCCTTTTCTCATGGCCTTCAGAAGAAATTAGCACTGCCTACACCTTGATCTTGGAATTCTAGCTTCCAGAATTGTGAGACAATACATTTCTATTGTTAAAGCCATCTAGTCTTTGGTATTTCATTACGGCAACCTTACCAAAATAATACACCATCCCCATGAACTTTTGTAATGCACAAAAATGATTTGTCTATTTAAAGGATATACAGGTTGTTTCATACACACGAGGAAGAAAGAGGCTCACAATGGCAATCCTTGACACTGACATTCTAGACATTGCTTCTCTCAACACCTGTAAGGTCACGCAATCAAAAGCACTTGCATCATGACCTTCCTACATTTTTCCTATTGAATAATCAGTTTTACTCATCAAGCAAATAGTGCTAATAGTAGCTGGTAGCTGTGTGAGGCTTATTTAAAATGTTTATTTTTCATAGAAAAAAAGCTGGCAAGCTATGCTCATCCCCAAATTTTTAAAGGATCACTGATTAAGGAAATTCCAAAGTTGAGAAATCTGCAGAGGATGTTCTTTTCTCCTTTTCCTCTATGGATTTTCTGTATTTGTGAAATTTCTCCTTATGAACAGACTTTTCTTTATTGACACCTCTTTCTTTTTTCTCAGTTCTCCTGTTCTCTGACCTACATCCTAGTGTGAGTTGCCTTGTTGTGCAGGCATTTCTCAGTTTGATTAACCCATTACTGCTCAGTGCAGTAAACAGAAAGCTGAACTCTGGAATCTAAATAAAATGGATTGTGTTGAATCTGGGGCAGCACAATTGGAATCAGTAGGAAAGGAGTGCAAGTATTAAAAAAAAAAAACAAAAAAAAAACTAACTTCATGTGAAGTACTTCTCTTTACTGCAGCCAGGTTCAACTTGAAATTAGTAGGACACATTTTTCCTGTGAGTGAAGGGCATAACATCACAACACCATTAGAACACCAATGCTCTATGGTCATAAATATTTTCCCTAGCTATAATTTAAAAAGAGAAAAAAAAAGTGAAAACAATATATTTGTCATTGTTACAGCCATTAAGATTGTAATAATTAAATTAAGTGAAAATAAAATTTACAATCATATTTTGTTTTTCTCAATAGGCACATTCAAACAGTATCAAAGAACAAAATGAAATTAGGACTTGACATACGTTTCTGTGGAAGTGTTTCACTGTGCACAAGGCATCTTTACATTTGCAGCTGTAAAAATGCAGCTTATGTGGATAGCATTTTTAATAAGATAATATCCACTGACACTTAAACTTCTTGAGGTTATTTTTGTAGCTATATCTTCATGATCCAAATTATAACTGAAATTATGTCAATAGTAGCATGGTCATTTTAATTCTATTGTCTTTATAATAAAAGTTGATAACTGAGTTATAAAATGGCCTTTATTTTTAAGATTTAATAGGAAAGAAAGCTGGTTTAAGGGTAGATGGAATGTTTTAAAATCAGATATGATAAGACATGCAAACAGAAATGACTGTCATGAGGAAAACGTTTTAGTCACAGGTCCCTAGAAACAGGGGACATACCAGGCCACACCTGGATGCATGGAGTAGCATCAGAACTGGGAAAATGTGGCACTAGATTCTTTATGACTACAGAAAGAACAGGTGAGGCAGGATAAGCAGGTTTGGGATTGGCTAGTGTGAATAATTTCAGCAGGCTCTGGTGCATAAGGGCTGTCCTTTGCTGTCTGGTTCATGGCCCTTGGGTGATTAGGTAGATGGGTAGTGGCCCAGAATTTGACAGTGCCATAAAGATGTTGGGGGCATGAGCTCTGGGTTGGTTGATTTGCACGTGAAAGGTGCATTTGCAGAGAATTTTCTGTTATCTGGAGGAATTTCCTAACCCTGTGAGGGACAGTCTCTTCCAGGTTTAGCAAGCCCCCAAGATGTGAAAGAATCAGAATACAGAAAATAAAAAGTGTAATTAATACAACTTATTTCCTTGATTTCCTTTACAAAATTGTAATTTTATTTTATTATATTATATATTTTTTGAGAAATAATCTTTTCTGTATCTTTTTCATTCTTATGCATTTTATTTTTCTTTTGGAGTTTTCAGCTAATTCTTTGATCTATTACAAATCAGGAGCCTCTGGCTTTGAATAAGCTTTGAAATAAGGTCTTGTTACAAATGCTGTTTCTTCCACAAAACATTTCATGGTCTCTTTCCAAAATTGTAATTTTAGGGCCGGCCCAGTGGCTCACTCGGGAGAGTGCGGTGCTGATAACACCAAGGCCCTGGGTTCGGATCCCATATAGTTATGGCCGGTTCGCTCACTGGCTGGGGATGGTGCTGACAACACCAAGTCAAGGGTTAAGATCCCCTTACCGGTCATCTTTAAAAAAAAACGAAGACAAAATTGTAATTTTAAATTTTTATTTTTTCATTTAGTCGCCACATTGGAAAAAATAAAAACATTTAAATGATGATAAGATAGGTTGGCACCCATAAAATAAATATTTCTTTAATTTTGCACAACATTAGGCATAAAAGCTTATCTATTTAGGATTTAAATGATTAAGGCACTTTTGCTGCGTAATTTAAAAGTAAAAGAGAAGCAGACAAAGAAGACTGTCAAATTTTGTTTGAAGACTTTCTTAGCTGTCAGTTTCAGTACTTGTCTGATCAGATGTGTCAAATTATGTTAAATCAGACCCTACAATTGTACATGTCTTTGTTACAAAGTACTTTATTCTGAGTTACACCATTCTCAATTCCAGAATATATTACATGGTTTTTGCTTTCACCATTAATACTTTACTGTGATGGATGTTGTATCAAAATAAGTTATTGAAACCTATTGACGTGTATATTATCAGACATATCTGTTATATGAAATAAATATGATGGATTTATGTAACTAAGCAAGCATATAATTTTGTTAAACTTAACTCTTAGTATTCAAGATTTTATGCCATTGTTAAACACTGTTCTCAGGTGCTTGCATGAGCTAGTATGAGACACTTGTTATGTATGCTCATATGTTAGTGTGAGATGCTTGCCTGTATGTGTGTGCACATTAATGCCATGCAGGTGTTTGGTTTGGTTAGCCCCTAGGAAAGTAGGTTTTACTTTCTTAAATGTTGTTCCTGACTTTTTGCCATTTTGGGGCTGGGTCACAAACCTCTCATATGCAGGTTGCGAGCTAAGTAGGTGGAAAAAGATCGTGGGAATTGTTGACAAGGTTGACATGCTTTATTTGGATGAGAGCTCAGCCCCCAGTAGATCAGAGCTGTTGTCTTTTATATTAGAGTAAGATAACCAAGAAAAACATGGGTGTGAATCAGATAACCAAGGAACACCTGGACACACATGCACTGTTATATTTACAACACACACACTGAGTTATAATCAGCCGGATAGGAAGTGAAGGAGACTGACCAGTCTGTCTCCATTTTCCTCATAGTCATTAACCAATGAAGCACAGATATTTATTGATAGACTTTCTTTTATCTCTAATGTATACTACTGACATAAATTTCCACAACTCCTAGACTCAGTGTTTGGCTCAGCTTTATGCTTTTGTTTTTGTTTTTGAACTGTTTATTTAATGTATATCTTTATTTTTTTTCTATTTTTTAAATTTTATTTTAATTTTATTATTTCATTTTATTTTTTCCATATACAATGTAGTTGATTTTCGTGTCTCTTTACTGATTCTTCTTTCACCCCTCCCCTCCCCCCTCCCACCCATCAACATCATACTTGTTCACTTGTCTTAACAAATTCAAGGAATTGTTGTGATTATTGGGTCTTCATCCTTGTCCCCCACATTTGTTTGCATATTTACTTATTTATTTATTTTTAGCTTCCACAAATAAGTGAGAACAGGTGATATTTCTCTTTTGTGCCTGACTTATTTTACTTAATATAATTTTTTCTAAGTCCTTCCATGTTGCTGTGAAAGGTAGTATTTCATTCTTTTTTATAGCAGAGCAGTATTCCATTGTGTAGATATACCACATTTTCCATATCCACTCATCTGATGACGGACATTTGGGCTGGTTCCAACTCTTGGCTATTGTAAATAGTGCTTCAATAAACATTGGAGTACAGGTATCCCTTCAACATGATGATTTCCATTCCTCTGGGTATATTCCCAGCAGTTGAATAGCTCGACATGGTAGATCTATCTGTAATTGTTTGAGGAACCTCCAAACCATTTTCCATAAAAGCTGAATCATTTTGCAGTCCCACCAACAGTGTAGGAGTGTTCTTTTTTCTCTGCAATCTTGCCAGCACTGCTTTGTCTAGATCTTTGATCATATGTCTTCTCATCACGGAGGTCTTCCATCACCATGTAGTTTCAGGTAACCAGCAACTATCTATTTCTTTACATGGCTTTGCTTGTTTGCTTTGTTTCATTTGCATTACACCACTGCGATGTAATCTTCGTGACAGCACAAACCATGTCTACTGCTGTATTCTTCCCTTGGATTGAGCGTTCCCCTAAAACTTGACTCCCACTCTCACAGTGCTAAGAGGGTAGAAAATCCTATTATGGTAACTGAAAGTCAGGGCCTTGAAGAAATGATTATATAGAAGGACTATGCCATAAAGAATGGATTAAAAATGGTGGTCATAGGAGTGGTTCTGAAGACTTTAAAAATAGAATGAATGTGGAGGTTATTCTCTGCTCCACCATTTTTGCAATGTGATACCCTGCATCACTGAACTCATCACCAAGGCACTCAACAGATGTGTTTCCTGGACTTTGGATTTCCCAGCCTCAGAAACTCTAAGCAATAAATGTCATGTTCTTTATAAATCACCCAGTTCATGGTATTTTGTTATAAGCAACAGAAATGGACTAATACAATTCCCAATACCTAGAATGGCTCTCAGTACAGAGTAGGTATTCAATAACTAGTTATTGAAACAATTAAAACATGTACAAGTGTACTTCAGAAAGTTTGTGGAAAATAGAATTAGAAGATTAGACAGATCTTTACATGAACTTTTTGAAGTACCATCGTGTATTTCTATTATCATTTTCCTTGTTTATCTCAGCTTTGTTTCTCTAAGTAGATAATAAGAAACTTGATGCAGCAGGAGTGTCTTACATTTTTTGTGCATTTTCTCCGAAGCTTGAAAAAATGACTGGGCATGGCAAAATTTTGACATGGAGTAGTCTCAGTCGATAGCTACATTCTTCAAAAACTTTTGTTTATAAAGCCTGTATTTCCTTTCCAAACTCCAGTGATTAATTTTAAAAACCTTCAAAGTAGCAAAGACAAGAGAAAGGGTGGTAGTGGAAGATGAGGGATATATGCTAGTGTCTTCCTATATAGTTTCTGAAAGTCACTAGGTAATTTTTAAAGAAAGTTGAATGAAGTTCCAGCTAGGTAAATGAAGCATTAAATAGTCAGAGAGTGTCCATCACTGAAAGAACACTCTGGCCATATGGATGAATTGTCAGCCTTAGTTTGGACATTTTATGATGGACATATATCAATTCATCATCTTCCAAGGTGAATGGTATTTGTTGGGAAAATCCCTGACACAATCGTATTTATTACCTTGGTAGAAATTTGATGATGACATATAAGCTTAACTTATGACAGGGAGTAGAAAAAATAATATAAGGCATGCTCAAAGAGATGTGTTTTAGTATCTTGATAAGAGACAAATTATTGAATGCTCTCATATTGACAGCATTAAACCTTAACACTATGCTAAAATTTTGCTTAAACTGAGCTTCATTAAAAACATTTTCTTTTCTTTTCCTTCTAATTTTTATTATTACTTTTAATTGAAACATAATTGATTGTACATATCTATGGGGTACAGTGTTGAATATCAATACCTGTGTGCAATATGTGATGTTCAAATCAAGATAAATAATGTATTCAACATTATACAATGCAATTGATTTTTGAGGCCCTTTACCAATTCCTCCCTTATGGAATGTGGAAAACTACTGTTTGTTGCAGATGATTTTATAAAAAGAATATGATAAATAATGTATTCAACATTATACAATGCAATTGATTTTTGAGGCCCTTTACCAATTCCTCCTTTATGGAATGTGGAAAACTACTGTTTGTTGCAGATGATTTTATAAAAAGAATATGGATTCACTTACAGGATCATTGTGAAATATTTGGTTCCCTTTCAGGAATGTTTTCCTCTGGCTTTAGCTAAGTTTGTTCCATATACAGGCATGTAGAGAGGTATACTGACTTTTGGGTGACATTGTAGATTCTTTACCAATAAGTCTAGAGAAGGTAATGTCAGTAGATCCAATTATTAGCTAACATGTCGAGCACATTGTGAGGTACTCTACAGACAGGGATTCTGTGAAGAGAGAATTGTGTCTTTTGAAATACACAAGAAAGTCCTCCAGAGTATGAATCCTGGCTCTTTCTAAACTTGGTTTCTTCATCTGAAATATGAAAGCCTATTAAATAACATTTAAGGTTAGTAGTCTTAGTATTCTCTCATTTTACCTTTCCTGGGTTCTTTTCTCAAGTAGTCACTCTCCCAGTAGAAATCGAGGTTTTATAGGTTGTTTATGAAACTTGCATAATCTTCATTGATTTTCTTTCTTTTCTTCTCAGTCATAATCCCTGTTGATTAATTTACTGATGCATAATTAATATACAGAAAATTTGATATATAAAATTTGGTGAGTAACATATTCCTCATTCTAAAAATTTCTTTATCCCCTTTAGTATCTTTTTTTGTGGCAAGAGCACTATAACATGAGATCTACTCCTGTAACAAATTTTTTAAGTGCACCATACAGTGTTGTTAATTATAACACTATATTATACACCAGATCTATAGAAATTATTCGTCTTACATTATGGACATTTCATGCCCAGTGAAAACAACTCCGTATTTCTCCCTCCACAAACCCTGGCAACCATCATTGTACTCTCTGCTTCTATGAGTTTAACCATTTTAGATACTTCATGTGAGCTGAATATGTTGTATTTGTTCTTCTGTGACTGGCTTATTTCACTTAGCGTAATGTCCTCCAAATTCATCCATGTTGCTGCAAATGGCAAGATTTCCTTATTTTTAAAGGCTGAATAATATTCCACTGTACATATATGCATATATACACACACACATATACACGTATATATGCACACACAAATATATGTGAGTGCATGTGTATGTGTGTATATATGTCTGTGTGTATATATATGTTTATCCGTGTGTGTGTATATATATATTTTTATATAGTATTATATAGTATATATTACATAATTTAATTATATAATATATATTTATATTTAATATATAATTTATATAAATATATTAT
>NW_007736198.1:24173-24794 GCF_000696425.1 Galeopterus variegatus | reverse complement strand
TATTATATATATATTTATATAATTATATATTTATATATATACATACATACACCACATTTTCTCCATCCCTTCATTTGCTGATGAATATTTAGGTTGTTTCCATAACTTGGCTATTGTGAATAATGCTGCAATGAACATGGGAGGTCAGGTATTTCTTTCAAATCCTGATTTCAATTCTTTTGAATATATACCCAGAAGTGGGATTACTGGATCATACAGTAACTCTATTTTTAATGTTTTAAGGAACCACCATACTCTTTTCCTTAGTTGTCTATAACATTTTGCATTCCCACCAACATTGTACAAGGGTTCTTATTTCTTTACATCCTCGCTAACACTGATTATCTTTTGTTTGTTTGTTTATAGTAGTAATCCTAATAGGTGTGATTTGTTATCTCACTGTCATTTTGACTTGCATATCATTTTTGGCAGTTAGTGAATTTAGGATGAAGACAATGATCACATATGAACATCAGAAATGTTCATTATATTATGAACAGATTACGTTACCTGAAAAGTCACAATAAAACAGCTTTCAATTTTATAATAATAACTAAACAACAAAGATTAAATAACATATTTTCTCTTGATTGGTAAAAATAAATTAGAAGAAAATATGCT
>NW_007736198.1:17609-23840 GCF_000696425.1 Galeopterus variegatus | reverse complement strand
ACAAAGATTAAATAACATATTTTCTCTTGATTGGTAAAAATAAATTAGAAGAAAATATGCTATAAGGGAGCTTATGTCATTATCCATTTTCCAACAAATAGATACCTATTTAGATGCTGTTTTAAATGTTTACAGTTAGCCCAGTAAACTTTTAGGTAACACCAGGAAGGCTTTATTCAGGGTATCAGTTCAACTTAACAAGCTGGTGAGCTGTCCCTTCCACTGCAAATTTCAAGATAAATGCCCTTTCTTCAGAGAGACCCTTCCTGCCTCTACTCTGCGGACACTCCTGATCTGTGCTTTTTTTGTATGTAGAATTTGCATAACTTATATGTAATATTCATCTGTGTCTTTCCCTCTTTCGTGCCTACCTTTCCTAATGAATTGTTACCTACTTTAGTTCAGAGACCATACATGCCTCTTGCTTCTTATATTATATGAAATAAGTAGCATTCTGCATGACACTTATTAGTGGGTTAGTATTTTTTTTTTTTTGGATGAAAACCTGTTTAACAAACATTTATTATAATCTACCAGAGACTGTTAGGGTAATCAAGAATACAAGGATTAAGGGAACCAGATTTCTTCTTATCGTATAATGGGAGAGAGCATATATAAGTATACAAATAAGGAGACTGAAACAAAGAAAGCTTACACTTGGAAGACTGTTAAATAATTAAAGCTATTTCTCTATAAAAATTGGTAGAGGTGTAAATGATAACCATTCATTAAAATAATAGAGAAAAAAATCATAAGGTGTGTTGTGAAGGTTATATTTAAAATTGATTGTATTATCTTCAGAAGTTTTATCTGAAACAAGAAAATGTTTAAACCTTCCCCAGTAATACCAAGTTGCTTCTGAGGGCTCAGATGTTTGAAATATGAATCATTGTGTACAGTTGCTTTTCTTTTTCATGTGTTCAGATAATGGCTTCTAAATCACTCGAGAGATAACAACAACCTAAAACATAAACATGCTAGAACACTGAACTGTTAATATTGTTAATTGAACTTATAGTATCATTCTTTATGATAACAAGTGAGCAGAAAGCCTTTTCTTCCATCTTTATTCTCCAATTACACTACAATGACCTTTCAAAGCTATCTCAGTGATACTATCAGTCCATTAGCATTTTTAGAAAAACGGAAAGAAAAATAATACACGTATCAGGATTTATGATACATATAATTTAATGATTTTATTAAATGAATACACTTTGTGATTTTAAATACATTATTAAAAAAATGGGCTTTCTTTTTCCCATCAATTCGATCTGTCAAGTTAATAGATATTCAAGGCAGAGCAATTCTTTTAGGCTCTGAAAACAGAAGTCAATACAGCATCATAATATATGCGCTCTTAATATCATTTATTTGAAAACTTTGATAGAAGTAGCCGAATTTGTACTTCTCCATCTGAACATGCACTTCTCTTTCAGTTATTGTTAATATATTCAGCTGCTACTGATTATTTACTAGATTTTTTAGATTGTTTTCTTTAAAAAAATTCTACTGATTATGAAAAAAAAAATCTACTGATTGAATATATTTCTCAACTTCAGCATTCAAAGTACAAATATCAATGAAAATTTTATTTTTTCTTTGCAATTTTCAAAAATTAAAAGTACAATTTGCATTTAAGCTGGTTTTCTCCCTCATCAGGTACCTGTTGCAAAGAAACAGTGAATGTCTCATGGAGTTTAAGTCAAATCTGCTATTTGGATTAAATTTACATTTTTATGTTTTAAATAGTGTGATCTTATTTAGAAAATGCCAAGGGAAACAACTGGTAGTAAAAAGGTCAACTCAGTTTTATTATTTTTGGAGAGATAAGTTTTCTCACCAGAGTGGGTTTGTGGATGAAACTTAAGATGTGAAACTTTTACATAAGCTTCTCAGTGGCATTTGTTGTAATCACTATAGTTAAAAGAGTTGAAACCCTAAAAGTCCTTGCTGCTTATGAGGTTTTTCTTGTTCATCTGTTGTTGCTGTTTGGCTTTGTAGCAGCGAGGATAGTCTAATACTGCTATAACTGTCTTAAGACCAGGGTACTACTGTGTAAGTGCGTGTATAGACATAGAAGAGTTGATATATGTGGATCAAGCCTAATGATTCTCAAGGTACAAGTAAAAAAACCTCATGCTGAGTCCTGGGACAAATTTCTGATAAACCATCTAACTCTACCTCAATATGGTGACTCTATTACCCTGCATCTACCACCTTCCTCAGTTATGAAAATAGGTAACTAAATGTTTGATTAGGACTTTTTAGTTTGAAAACCATTTGAACTCAGAGATCACATCATCTATAGTACACAATAAATTCCAAAAATCTAGTACAGTGTAGCTTATATAGTGAGCATTAAAAAATACCATATAAAATTATGATGCACAAATTAGGAGATACACCTATAAATTAAATTTTAAAAATAGTCATTTCAATTTATTAATAAAATTACTTTGTGTAGTATTTTATACAATTAAATGTATTGATCACATGTAGGATGACTGAATATTATTTATGGTCAATTCCATATCATCATTTGCAACAATCCTAGGTGTGGTTAGTGGCAGCAGGGGTAGACAGGGCTGACAGGATTGAGAAATTTCAAAGGTACCATTAACTCTGTTACCAGCAATAAATTTGGAAGAGAGAAGAAGAGAGCCCTGACTGATTATGAAGCCCGTAATTCTCTTAAGATGTGAATTTCATATTTAATTTGGATTAATTATTCTTGAAATCAGTTTAATTGCACCATTATATAAATGAAATGCACCATTTAATAAATAGTAAAACATTCTACTCGGTTTTATTCTTAAACTCAAATTACCTTAAAAAACAAAAATCAGCTAATTTGTAAATTAAAAATATAATTTTTGAAGAAGACAATTGTAGTACATTCATAAATTACTAAGCAGCCTTTTAAAATTATATTTTAAATCTAAATCCATAAAATATTCCAAATAAGTGTTTAAAGGATACAAAACCATATACAGCATATAATCTTGTTGTATTTTGTAAAAATATGTTGAAAAAGGAAACAATAAAAATTTTATTGCTTTTGAATGGTGCAATCGCAAATAAAGACTACAATTTTTAAAATTCTGATATGCATGTATTACCAATGCATTTATATAAGTATAAAATCATATGAAAATTAACATCATAGTTATTAAAAAGTAAGCAGAATTTCCAAACGGGGTAAGTAGATAGCTAATAGTCACACTGCTAAATAAATTATAAGTCAACTTTATTTTAACTCAAATTTCTATAAAGCTAGATTAAAAAGTAAGCAGAATTTCCAAACGGGGTAAGTAGATAGCTAATAGTCACACTGCTAAATACATTATAAGTCAACTTTATTTTAACTCAAATTTCTATAAAGCTAGATTAAGTAGAATAGTTATATGAAAGGAGGCATCGTTTGGAAAGCAATTATAAAGGTGAATGCTTAATTTTTTTTTTCATAAAATATACTAGCTAAGAATTTAACATTTAGATAGAAGGCAATTTTCTCATTACTATTTTTTTATTAGTATATTGATGGCTCAGAGGAAAAATAATCTCTAAGAAATTTTGTGAGTGATTCATGAAATCCTATTTTTGCAAGTTAAATTATAGCTAATACAACTTCTAATATTTAAAAGTGATTTAAAATTTACATTTAGAATATCTTGTTTCTTGGTAAATATTAAAGTCCCTGGATATTTTTTAACTATTATATATGTCTTTAAAGATTAAAATGCAATTTACTAGTTTTGGAATAAAGGGATTTGGGGAAAGCTGAGTTAAAAAGTTTAATGGAAAGAATTCTAGTGATTTTCTATTGTAGAATAGTTATGGTTTTATTTTATGTAATAAAATAGATTTAACCTCATCTGAATTTCAATTAAAATCATAACAAACATAATACTAAGCAGAAACTATATTTTTGTTGTGAAATGCGGTATCATTATGCATCCCCTCTGCTGGAAATATATTCATATGAATGTAGTGAATATTTTCATTTCCACTCATTCTGTTAAATAATTTCATAATATTTTCCTACTTTTCAGTTAAAAATATAAATTATAGATCCAGAAAGGGCATATTAAATAATTTCCCATTAATAGATGAGTTATTTTTCCTTTACTAGATGACACAGTAAAAGTGTGTGCTTTTTCTTTTGTAATACAGACTTAATACATTTTCCTGAAAAAAATTTAAATAATACAAATAGTATAAGTAAGAAAGTTAAGATCATTCTAGATTATATAGTCCAACTGAAAAATGCTATGAATATCTAAGGGCCATCAGTTTGAACTTTTAGGTTCAGTCAGGAGAGTCTCCTGCCCTGCTCAGGATATTTTCTGGCCCCACCTTTTGCCAAGAAAGGATGAGTCACAACATTCAAGATAAGGAACCTGCTAGATATCCAAACACCCTCTGGCCAGCCAATCAGAGCCTGCTTCCAGAGTCTTGACTATTGAAAAATATTCAATGTGATTCTTCATTTACACTCTTGCCTGAGCCTGCTTTGGGGGCATCTTCTGTGGGTGAAATGTGTCCCCCAAATATTCACATATTGGAAACTTAATCCCCACTGTAACAATTTTAAGAGGATTAGAAATCCTATTATGGTAGTTGAAAGGTGAGGCCTCTTTGTGATTAATGAACAGATCAATCCATTTATAGAGTAATAAGTTGATGTTTTAATGAGTGGTAATTGGGTGTGATTATGCTGGCTTTAAAGCAGATCAACTGCGGATGTTATCTTGCTCAGCCATTGGTCATGAAATACCCAATGTCTCTATAGAGCCACCACCAAGAAGGCCCTTGCCAGATGAATTCCTTGGACTTTGGACTTCCCAGCCTCCAAACTAAAAAATACATTTTCTTTCCTTATAAATGACCCAGTTTCAGGTACTCTGCTGTAAGCAACAGAAATGGGCTAATATAGCATCTTTTTGTGATAGTATATATGCACAGCACAAATATTGAAAATACTTTTTCTGTGATGATCTATATATGCACACATATCTATGTGTTATATATAACAATTAACCTGATGTGTTATGCATCAACTTAGTTTTATTATACAGTACTCTGTAAGGGTTTCTGTGAATTTGCCCATGTTTATCAACTTATTTACACTGGCCACAATGTATAATAACTATTGTTCATCACTAACCCTACCACATTAATTCCTTCCCAACATTCTCCTTTACAGTTAGTTTACTATACCTGTGGTATTACTTGTGGTTATTTTTCTATCACTGTCTATCTTTATTTGACCACTAAGCTGCACATTTATTTCAGAATTCAATTGGATTTACCTATTTATTCTTGATTATGCCACTCTGATGAGAATCATTCACCTCAGTCTAATTGCTGCAGTGTCTCTTGGTTCATTGCCCTGACACCAGCCTCTTCCTCCACCAGTCCCTGTAGTGGACAATATAGCTCTTGGCTTTTCCTTTGGGATCTTTATGTGGTCATAGCTGTTTTCTTTCTCACCAAACTGCAGTCATTCCATTCTCTAATCAGGAAATCAACATTATCATCTTCTTTGTTTTTCAGGAAACATTCATGAAAGCAAATAAATAATCCTCTGCAATGTCACCCCACATCTTGTAACTCCTTATTTCTAAGTTTTTAGTTAAATGGCCCAACTCCCTGGCAATACTCTGTAAGTAGGCAATAAGATGAGCTTTGGATTATAAATCTGTTGTGTCTCCATTTAATAGCTGTGTCACTTTGGGCCAATTATTTAAATTTTCTATGTGTCAGGGCATTTTTGTTTCTTGTCTTCAAATCCATAGACTTTTATCTTTTGTCCAGATTGAATTCCAAATTGACTTCTTGACATAATGCTATTGAAAAGGAGATAGAGACTGACACTGGGAAATGTCATTCTGACTTCCAGTTTATGTTATATTTATGCCAACTTATACTTAACCAGACTTAATTAACTTCATTTATTAACCTTGTAAAAGTGACAAAAATAAAATATGAATGTGCATACTAATTAAGGAAAGCCCATGATATACCTAATCACGTTAGTTAGGACATTAATTACTTCTTAAAACTGAGGACACACCTACAAAATTCAAGTTTTCTGCTCAAATTTTTTTTGCCATTAAAAAAATTAGACCTAGTTTTATATACTGTCTTCTTTCTCCAATTTTAATAACTTTACTTATATATCATCATTCGTAAGGGTTTTCTATCCTCATGCTTCACTTATGCTTT
>NW_007736198.1:16269-17080 GCF_000696425.1 Galeopterus variegatus | reverse complement strand
TTCAATAAATATATATTTAATACTTACCAAGAAAGATTTAAAATGTTGGTATATAGCAGTTGAAAACATTCAAAATGCCTCTTGTAATTTAACTTATATTCTAATAGGGAGGTAATATTCAATAAATGTATGTTCATGGGTGCTATGTGCCCTGAAAAGTATGACAGATTAAGTATATTAAAAGTGATGCAGAAGGATGCAGATTTCTTCATATATGGAATTTAGGGAAGGATTCTTGAATAAATTGATATGTGAGCAGAGACATTGTCATATTTAAAATTGAAGGGCAATTATTTGTAAGAGAGAATATCCACTGTGAAGGCAAAGATTTGGGAGTATTCATGGAGTGTCCAAAGCTCATCAGTCAGTGTGGCAGTAAAGAAGGGAGGAAAGATTCAGGAGTAGCCAAAGATAGAGAAGACTTCTAAGGACAGATTGGGTAAGTAATTGAAAGTCATTTTAATAAACTTGAATTTTATTCCACAGATCCTCATGAAATAGAAAATTATTGAAGAGCATTGTGCAAAGGAGTAATGCTATGACTTGCATTTAATAGTTTTGCTGTGGCTTCTGGATGAAGAATACTTTACATGAAAACAAGTGTGGAAATGGGGAGACTTGGTATTTGGGTAATTTAACAATCCAGATAAGAGTTCTAGGTATTATGAACCTAGATCATATTGCTAGGTGTGGTAGGATTGTGGATCAATTTTAAAGAAAAAGTCACAAAAGCATTACAAGAATGGATGTGGGAATAAAATAAAGAGACATATCAAGGATAACTCCACAACATAATATGATTTTTCGAGAT
>NW_007736198.1:12615-15652 GCF_000696425.1 Galeopterus variegatus | reverse complement strand
AGTCACAAAAGCATTACAAGAATGGATGTGGGAATAAAATAAAGAGACATATCAAGGATAACTCCACAACATAATATGATTTTTCGAGATTAAAACACTGAAGGCAGAGAAAAGTAATCTAAGTAGATGTATCTAGTAGCCAGTTGGATATTCATGTCTAATGGAAATTAGCAGAAAATACATGCTATTGATAGCAACAGTACTGGATTAGATTACCTAGGTGGTAAATACAAATAAAAAACAGGAAGGGCTTGAAAACTAGTCCATGGGGCATGCTAAAATTCAGAACTTTGCTAAGTACAAATAGGACCTGACAAAGACTCTCTCCATGACCAATCTTTACAGGCCCCTCTGGGTTCTCTTTTTGACCATGCCTCGAGCTTGGTCTCCATGTCCTGTCTTTGCCCTGCTCAGCTCAGTCTTAGCAAGAATCCCCCTACCCTTGATATATGACCACCCTGGATAATCTGACCAAGACCCCAATCCCCTACTTTTGATGTTTTAGTCCTTGACCTACATTCAGAAATAATCCTGCTCAGTAACCTTAGTAAGAATACTCCTACTCTGATGTCTCCTCTTAGTAATTTTCCATCCAGTGGCTCCCTCACTCTGCTCCTTGGCTGTAAATCCCCAGACATCTTTGATGAATTTAAAATGGAGCACACAATCTCACTCCCCTATTGCAATAGTCTTAAATAAAATCTTTCTAACCATTTCAACATGTGCCAGAGTAATTTTCTTCTTTAACAGATCTAGTAACACTACCTGAAATGAAAGAATGCACCAAGTTGGAAAAAAAAAAAAAAAAAAGAGAGAGAGAGAGAGAGAGTGAGGCTCTGGAGAGTGATGTTCTCAAAACAAAGACAAATACTTCATAAAATAAGGAATAATTGATTTGTGACACATGGTGCTGTTAGAATAAATTAGTGACTGAGAACTGGTGGCTATGGGAGGTCATTGATGACTTTCAACAGACACTTACTTGAGAGAATGGGGATAAAATATTACTTGAAGTTTCTTCCAGACAAAATAGCAAAAGACGAATTGGAGACAGAAGATATAGATTTTTTTTTTTGGTAGCACTTTTATCAAGTATTGGAGCAGACACAGCCTTGTATGTGGAATGAAATGTGGGATCAAGGGAATATCTTGTTTGTTTCAAGATAGAGCATAGTATTGCAGAATATTTTTATATTAATGGAAGTGATTTAGTAGAAAGTAAATAATGATGAAGGAAATATGGAAGGTGTTGCAAGAGTGTTTGAGTAGGATAAAATTTATGAGATCACATGCACAAGGGACAGAGAGGTGCTGGAATTAGAGATGAGCATGAACAGTTCTTCCATTTTAATAGGAAGCAAGGCAGAAAAATGCATATACATATATACCGCAGGGAGCTCGTAGATTGGGTGTGGAGTGAACAGGTGCATTTTTTTTCTGAATGCTTCTTATTTTCTAGGGAAACAAGGAGTAAGGCCATCAACTGAGAATGAGAAGAGTGCCTTAGAAGTTTGACAAGAGAAGAGCTGTGGAATTCTCTCCATTGTGGGCGAGAGAGGGAATTAATTAGGAAAAATCTAGTTGGATTCCAGGTAGCACTAAGAGCCCACTACAGGGAGATGCTTATGAATTTAAAGTATGAACAGATATCATTACTGTGTGTTCTTCTCCAGACAAATTTAGTTTTTCAGATATAGTTGCAGAATAGCAGACATGTTGGAGAAAACAAGAGTGAGGGCTTTGCCAGGAGGGTATGAGGGAGGGAGAAAGAAATATAAAGCTGAGAGCTCAGAAATGCCCTAGCCTTAGTTAGAATTAATATGGAGAAATTATAACTTCATATAAAATAAGGAATCTGAGGATCATTACCTGTCTTTAAAAATGAAAACGGAGGAGCCGGCCCGGTGGCGCACTGGAGAGTGCGCCGCTTGGGAGCGCGGCGGCGCTCCCACCGAGGGTTCGGATCCCATGTGGAGACCGGTTCCCACTCACTGGCTGAGCGCGGTGCAGGCGCAACACCGAGGGTTGCGGTCCCATTGCCGGTCCCCGGTACGGGCGCGGCACCAAGGGTTGTGATCCCGTTACCGGTCAGTAAAAAAAGACAAAAAGGAAAAAATAAATAAATAAATAAAAAATAAAATAAAATAAAAAAAATGAAAACGGAGGATTGTAACAATAATATATTAAATGGAAAAATGAAGGTCAATTAGAATAAAAATTTTAAAGTATCAATAATAGGAGTGCAACCAAAGTAAGGAGACAATGGCTTCCTGTTACCTTCATAATCTGTTCTTCTTCTAAGCTAATTACATAAGATGAAAACTTCAGAATCTAATACCCAGATCCTCAAGTTGTTTGCTTATAAAATAAGAATCCTTTACAACTTGAGATTTGTATGCCATACCATGTCAGGGCCTGAGCTGAGAAGAACAGATTGTGCTCTCCAGCGCTCATCAATTATTCATCATGACAAAAGTTTCCATGCCAGAAGGCGGTGGCTCATCTTTGATCTTTTCACCTCTGCCAGCTTTAACCTAGCAATTTTCACTCTCTTGTCTTAAGGGTTCTTGTTTTTTTCCTCAAAAGACAGAAAAAAAGACACACAAATGCACTAGTTTATGTCAAATGGGAAAGGAGAAACACTACAGGGCTCTTTGAGGAATTACTCCAACTCTGGAGTTTTGGCAGAAATAAATTAGAATTTCTCTGAGAGCATGCATAGTAAGAACTTTTGTGCTTCCTATCCAAGAAAGTGTTTGCACGTGTTGGCCTTAGTCCCAAAGTCAGCTGCTGCACTTACATGATTCTCTCATAATGGTAGAGGGAAGAAAGCCTGGAAAGAAAATGAGTGCTGAATATACACCTATTAATAATTAGTAAAATTAGGAGGTCTTGCCTGTTAGTTCGGTTGGTGCTGATAACACCAAGGTCCAGTGTTCGATCCCTGTACGAGCCGGCCATCCCTCCAAAGGAAAAAAAAAAAAAAATAGTAAAATTAAATATAGATAATACTGGAAAATAAATATTTGAAATTGAA
>NW_007736198.1:9809-11958 GCF_000696425.1 Galeopterus variegatus | reverse complement strand
AAAAAAAAAAATAGTAAAATTAAATATAGATAATACTGGAAAATAAATATTTGAAATTGAACTTTTTATGAATTAAAGTATGTCCGCTCTCCCAATTTATGTGTCCTTAATGCCCCAACACCTCAGAATGTGATCTTATTTTCAGGTAAGATTTTTATTAAGCAAAGTCATCAAGTTAAAATGAAGTCATTGGGGTGGACTCTAATCCAATATGGCTTGTGAATTTATAAGAAGAGGAAATTTGGACACATACACACATAGAGGGAAAATGATTTTAAGAGACGGGAGAAGACAGCCTTCTACACGTCAAAGAGAGAGACCTGGAACAGATTATTTTTTCACAGCTCTCAAAAGGAACCAGTCCAGCCCAACACCTTGATTTTGGACTTTAGCCCCCAGAATTGTGAGAGAATAGCTTTCTGTTGCTTTAGCCACCCAGTTTGTAGTACTTTGTTATGACAGCCCAAGCAAACTAATACAGAACTAATTTAATTTTCAATTGAAAAATATTTGTTTACACTTCATGGAGTATAATTGGAAGTGCTCTGCAGAGGCACATGCCGTCTAAAAGGAGTGACTTTATCTACTTGCTTGATGATTATAATTGTCCCGGCCCCTCATACTTCCAAGATTTTGATTCAGTTGATCTGAGTTGAGGCTCACAAATGAGAACCTTTGTTATGTAGCCCGGGTTAACCCTAATCCTCAGTTAAGTAAGGGAAATTGTAATTTATTAGATATATATCAGTAATGCAAACAGTTAAAAAAAATTCAGATGAGTGAAAGGAAGTCATGTATTACATAAGAATATTATAATTATTTCTAATATGTTCAGTATTGTTTGTAAATATTACAGTACTTTGGATAGAACATGGGAGTATGTATATCTGTATCTATATCTAAAGTTATTTTTATATCTATATCTAGCTAATTATACATGTGTGTCTGTATACCTATATTTGTATCTATTTATGAGATATTTAATGGATAAAATATTTTATTATAAATTTTAGATTAAAGCAAGAGGAATTTCTATTAAATTATTTTATAGGTTCAAATTATATAATAACATTATAATACTAAAGACATCATAGGTATCTAAAACAAAACAATTGAGAAATACAAAATGCAAAATGTTCTCATAAATATCTTAAAAGTGAAATAAATGCCATTCTCAAAAAGAGAGCTGGTACATCATTAATTAGTGATAACTACTAAGATTTCTTCCTGGGCTTTCCAAATACTGAATGTGTTATATTTGGACAGTGAATTATCTGCCAACTGAAGCACAGAAATACTTTGCATTACTCAAGTCATTTGAATGTTCTATCAAGAAAAAGTGTATATGAAGTCCCACTATCAAATATGTAATTTTGAAAGGTATAGATGATTATGTAATTAATAGTTACATGTGACAAGTCTTTAAAGGGAGAAACTTGAAGATTTTTTGGAAAGGTATTAATGTATTGAGTACTCTGTGAACAGATGGTTATATGGGTACATAATAACAGAGGTTTAGTGTACTGAAAGGGCTTTTAGGTATTAATTACTTTAGTTCCATCAACCTGGCATATATTTCCCAATTGTTAAAAAGAAACAAAAGACTGTTTTCTCTGAGAGATACTGTAGTTAACATGAGTAGAATGTCTGCTGGTGCAGATGCTGAATCTTCATTCACAGATGAAGCAAAGCCATTTCAACTTGAAGTGTCCTGAAGATTAATGCTGAAATCAGAGAATTCTAATCTACATTTTGGAGGCCTAGAAAGTCAGACTAAGGGATTAGTTTTCTCCCCAAGGCATTACAAATCATATAAGTCATTACAAAAGTGAAACAAGACAAAATAAAATTCCTGAGGTTTTCAGGGGGAAAAGAGTCCTGATCCCATCAGTGATTTATAATGGTGAATCTGGTGCTCTTTGATAGAATATATTGCAGGGACAGGGTAAACAAATTACCTAAACTAGTTATATTTAGTCAATAGACATTTTGTTAGATGTGTTATGCACTTAAACATTGTGCCCACTGTTTTCTTTCACACAACCAATACTTATTGAGCAACTACTATGTGCCAGACATTGCTCTAAGCAGTGATGAATGGTGTAAACGTGGGAAACCAAGTTCCTCTCCTCACTGAGTTCACGTTATA
>NW_007736198.1:0-9201 GCF_000696425.1 Galeopterus variegatus | reverse complement strand
CAGTGATGAATGGTGTAAACGTGGGAAACCAAGTTCCTCTCCTCACTGAGTTCACGTTATAGTGCTGGGGATAGAAAAATCAACTCTTTAAAGAATTAAAACATAATGTCAGTTTGAGGTGACTAAAAACAACTGTAAAGCATGGTAAGCAGATACAGAGTGACAGGGGAAGTGGGATGACAACTTTTAGACAGATTCACCTCACCGTGAAAGCCTGTCAAAGGAAGGACCACTGACTGGAGATGTGATTAAGCCATGGGGACCATCGTCCGGAGGAACTGATATCACACGGTGCTTCCTGATAGGCTCTCTCCTCACATGCCCAGCAGCTGATGCAAGAGTATAAGTGGAGATTTATGTGACATCTTTCTAAATATTTAAAATTTTCATATAAGCCACATCCATGGCATATCAAGGCTCTTAACCCAACTTTATTCTCAGCTCAAGCCCCAGTAAGGCTGAGGGGTGCACGGACCTGTGAAAAGCAAGGCTTGAACTCTCTAGAACCTTGGGCAGGACAATCCTGCCAAGCTCCCCAAGGAGATTACCCATGTCTATTTTTTTTTTTTTTCCTCACTCAGGATTTCCAAGATGTTATAAGTGTCTCTAAAATGACACAGAAGTAATACAGATGAGAGAATAAGAGTACTCCAAGCACTTTGGGCTTGGAGTAGCCAAATTGAAAAAAGCCTCCTCTCTTTTTCTGGCTTATCCCTTCAGAGCCTGTGCTTTTCTCCTCTCTGCCCTCACGCCTATGCACACACTTACACGCACCTGCACAGACGCACAGAGCCTCGCCTACTCTCACACACTCATCTCACTCCAGGAAGCTCCAGAAGACTGGAGAAAAAATAGGATGTCTGGTTGCTTAGAGTGAATTTAGTTAAAATAAGAATAAAAACTATGATCTAGGAGGTGGCAACAGGGCAAATCGTGGGAGATCCTGTGATCCGTGATAAGGAGCCTGAGTCATATTGTGGTGTGATGAAAAGGTGCATGTGGGTTTGAATAAGAGAATGAATTAATCTCATCTGCATCAGGAAACGAGTAAACTCTGATGAACTTGTAGATGCAGAGACAATTAGTGAACTATTGCAATTTAGGTAAAAGTGATTGTGGTTTTGATTATGGCAACAGTAACGGACATGGTAAGCAATGGATGCATTTGTAATCTTTACATTTTTGGTCTGTCTCACTGGGTGCATGATCGTGCCATTTACTGAGATGTGACAATGCTGTGGGAGATAGTTATAGGAGTCATCAAGAGACTGCTATGGCGCATTTGTTTGGGATCTCTGTGAGCTATCTAAATTGGAAACATAGAGTAGCTGGTTGAATATTTGGTCCAGAGCTCAGATCAGAGCTGGAAAAATAAATTTTGGAACAACAAAAATATTTGATGCATTATTTTATGGTTTTTCAAAGAATACAAATAATATACAAACTTATATTTGGTCCAGAGCTCAGATCAGAGCTGGAAAAATAAATTTTGGAACAACAAAAATATTTTGCATTATTTTATGGTTTTTCAAAGAATACAAATAATATACAAACTTCCATCAAGTATTTAGATGGAAATATAGGAGGCCTGGATGGAAGTTAGTCCTGAATTTAGAGATACAAGAGATTCCAGAATTGTGGAGCTCGAGGGACATTTTTCATATCAGTTTTTTTGATCTCTGCTAAATTTTTGGAAGAAAAGTGGTTTTTCTCACTGTCTGCATGTCAGTAGGAGCTCCAGGATGTGGAAAATCATTCACCCAAAGTTTTTAAATGTCAGAGAAATGGGAAAACCTTGAAAAAGAGAGATTTTGGACACAGGAAGAAAGAAGAACAGTGGTAAAACTACAGGAGATTCTAACATTTAATAGGAGAAGTATCTGGTCCCATAAAAGAGGATATTAGTCTTGCCAAAAGGAGAACAAATTTCAGTAATGTGAAGGGAGGAAAGTTTAAATAAGGAAGGATTTATCTGTAATACAACTGCTGGTAAAAGGTGAGGAAGAGGAAGAACTGATGAAAGAATAAAAGGACACTTAAAATACTGCAGAAAAATATTTGTACTTTAATGTCATAGAATTTTATTGCATAACCATTGAAGAAAGTAAGAGACTAAAATAGAAATCTAATATTTAGGGGAAATTAGTAAATGTGATTGATTCTCTAAAGGGTATGTATTCTGAATGGGGTTTTGAAAAATTATTTGCCTTTTTTATTATTATCACAAAATAATACTTAACTTTGATAATATTTAACAGTAAAAGAAATAAATAACATTTTTTGTATTTACCAAATTAATTTTTTAAGACATTACTATACAATTTAATTAAGTTATTTATAATTCAAAGGCTTTACTTTTTAGAACTTCATCCAAACATTCATAAATCTTACTTATACTTTAGATGAGGGTGTTGCAGCCTTCCTGCCTCTTCCACCGAATGTTATACCCCTTTTAGTTTGGCTGATTTGATCAATTGAACTTTCATTTGTTCACACATTCAACAAATGAACAGTTACTCACCAGGCATTTGGCTAGTACTGGACATTATTATGTATTTTCTGTATATATTGTTTTTCCAAATCTAGGCAATAATCCACTGGTTATATACACTTTTGTTTATATATCGTAGGCCCATGTTATAAGACATTTACTATGTAAATGTATACATAGTAAAACTATGAATACATTTGAATTTACAGGACATTTTACATTTAGCATGATATTCATTGAGGAGGCTTTCAGAAAAGCAATTAAGAAATCAATCTATTTAGAACTACATATACTGTCATAATTCTGTTCAGAAACATTGTACTGTTTATACATACACACAACACACACAAAAGCAATTGCAAGAGTATTCATTTACAGCTCATTGTTACCAGCATTGGTTAATATATTTTGCTAGTTAGATTTGTGAAAAGGATATTACTCATTATTTTATCTCGTGTTTCTTTTATTACTTTCAGTTTGAACATTTTTCTTGATGGTTTATTCCTAACTGTACTTTACCTTTTTGTAAATTTCATGTTTGTGCTTTCTGGCTGATTGTTTAATGCAATCATGGCTGTTTTCTTCTTTTATGGTTTCCTCATCTAATGATCTATTGTTCTCTTGGTATCTTTAATTAATCACATTTTTCATCATGGATTTTGATCATGATTTTCAAAACTCCTTACTAATTGCTCAATTAACTAAATTAATAGTATTCATGTGGAGTGGGTTGAGTTCTTTTCTGCTTTGGTGGGCACTTTCCTGTTGATAAGTTTTTTTCATGTACTTTGTCATACACTGACGGGGGATTTATCTTCAGTGTGTGTTGTCTTCTCTAGGAGTTTTTCAGGTTCCCTGTGTTTATAAACATTCTTATGGGTAAGTTTTATTTTTAATTCTGCCAGTGTTCATTAAATTATATTGGTTCTAATTCAATTTTTATGTTACTGTCTCCACAGACTCAGGTTTTCACACAGATGGGTAGCATCTGATTTTTCTTCAGCGAAAATTTCTTCACTGGATATTTTTTAGTGAAGAATTCCTTCAGTGAAAATTTCTTCAGTGAAAGTTCAGAGACTTTTCCCAACCATGACCCAAATAAGGCACCCTGCCTCCATGCCACATCCCTGGGTCCAGGGGTATTTTTCTAGTTCCTGTTTAATAAAAAGACTGAAAGTCCCATTCTAATGCAGGATTTGTGCAGGGAGCCCACTTCCACCTATTTCCAAATGCTGGAGGAGAGCCTCGTTCCCCAGCATGTCACAGACATTCTCCAGTGGCTCTTAACGTTGTGTGTCTCCCCTGAACCTCTCATGTCTGTGGCTTTGATCCCTTCTTTCTGATGTTTGCTTTTCACTCAGCTATATATTTTTGATGTTTTTGATATATTTTTTGTCAGACTAATTGATGTGGAATTTTCTTGTAAATACTTAACAAATTCTTTATTCCAGTGCACATTTTTGTTATTCTTGTTATAATTTGTTAGACCTCTTATGATTAATAAGTAATCATTCTTTCCATGTTTGATACATCTTCCTAGTAATATACTTCAGCTTGTTTTAAATGATACTTTGCTCCATCTGGAATTAATAATTGTGTAATATGTGATAATTTATATAATGAGATGAGGCTTTAAGTTGACTTTCCCAGTATTAAAAAATTTCAACAACAGATATTTATTGAGTGCCCTTTCCTTACTCTTTCCTGTTCTAGTCATATGTTCATATAATGTTTAATAAATTTGTATAAAAATAGAGAAGAATGAAAAAAAAAACCTAAAAGGAACATCAATATCAGCTCTCAGGCAAGCACAATTAAAATAAGTAAATAAATAAATAAGCAAACAAATAAATAATTGAAGGCAAAGTAAATAAGTGAAATACAAAATCTCATGACCCTCCACCCAGCTTCTTCCCAAAGGTTTATGTCTCATTTATATATAAGTTTAAAAATGATTTTCACAAAGGCAATCATATTATACATATTGTTCTGTACCTTACTGTGTCCACTAATGTGTCTTGGAATATATTTTTTAGCTCTTAGATATCTACCTCATTCTTTTCATTGATACATAGTTTTTTGTCTTGTTTTGTTTGCTTTTTGTTTTTTCTTTTACCTGTCGATGAGTCATAGTGTATTTAATTGGTTGACCTCACTTTTGTTTTTCTTAACAATAGTTAGTGATTATCCTGTACTCACTTCTATGATCATTAGGTCAAGAATAAAGCATATTAAGATGTTGCTAGATGTTGACAACTATTCTCTGGAGAAAATTGCATTTAAATGATAACCAAAAAATTATGAGCATTCCCATTTCCACATCCTTGATATTACTGGATATTATAGAAATTCTTAAATGTCTCCCCTATAAGTAAAAAGTTGGAAATTCCATCTTTGTTTTGATTTGCATTTATTAAATGATGAGTAATTTTTGTACCACATTTTTAAAATTTTAATTAACAAAACTCAAAATAACATTATACCATGATTTTTGTTTTTATTCGTATTTGGCTGTTTCAAAGAAACAGAAATATGCTTTTTTATTTTCTTGCCTAATTGACCATTGAAGCAGGAGTAGAACAATGGTTTCCAAAGTCTGGTGGGGGGATGGGAGAAATGATGACATGTGTGACAAAGTACATGTTTGTCAAAGGGTACTATATTAGTTTGTTTTCTGTTTCTGATAAGAGAATAGCTGAAACTGAGTATTTTATAAGAAAACAAAATCTGTTTCTTATAGTTTTGGAGGCTGGAAAGTCCAAGGTCCAGGGAAGGCATCTGGTGAGGGCTTTCCTCTTGGTAGGAACTCTCAAAAGGGTCCAGTGCCTATGAAAGGTATCACATAATGAGGGCTGGTCAAGAGCACATTTTCATGCTCACTTGCTTTCCTTATTAAGTCCCCAGTCTCCTCCCTGATAATCCATTAAACCATTAACCCACAACTTCATCAAAGGATAAATCTATTCATGCAGGCATAGTCCTCATGATCCAATCACCTTTTAAAGGTCCCACCTTTCAAGTACCATATTGGGGGTTAAGTTCCAAGATGAATTTGGGGGACATTCAAACCACAACATTCTATCCACGACCCTGCAAAGCTCATGTCCTTTCTGCATACAAATACATTCATTCCATCTCCATAGCCCAAAAGTCTTAACTTGTTTTAGCACCAACCCAAAAGTTCAAAGTCCAAAGTTCCATCTGTGAAATCAAAATGAGTTATTTACTTCTAAAATGCAATGGTGGGACAAGCATAGGGTACATATACCCTTTCCAAAATGGAGCAACAGAAAAGAAGAAAGGAGTAATAGGCCCATAGCATGTCTAAAATGCAGCATGGCAGTCATTAAAGCTTAAAGCTGGAGAATAATCTCCCTCGACTCCATGTTCAGCACCCCCTGCACAACAGTGTGGTGTTGGGTCCTGAAGTCCTCAGGCAACCCTGTCTCTATGGCTTTCCTGGGCTGAACCCATGATTCAGCTTTCCCAGGATGGCATTGAATTCTGGCAGTTCTATAATTCTGGGATTTTGATGGTGGTCCTGCTTCCACAGCTCCCCTAGGAATGGCCGTGGTAGGGGTTCTCTGCTGCAACTCTCACCCCACATTTCTGCTCGGCATTGCTCTAGTGAAGGCTGTCTGCAGTGACTCTACAACTGTGACAAATCTCTTAAAAGTTTTTTTATTATTATGAATACTCATGAGATATAAATTACCAGAAATTGCTTTTATAACCCTTGTCCCCACCCAATTGTCCCCCAACCACCCTCTCCCATTCCCTCTCCCCCCACTCCACTTTGCAGCCCTAGGAATGTTCCCTCCCTCTGTAAGACCAGCGCACGACTGTACTCTTTCCTTCCTTCCTTTCTCTCTTAGCTCCCATGTATGAGTGAGCACATGCAGTATTTATCCCTGTAAATGTAATTATATAATTCAACAAAGAAAAAAAATAAATGTTAGATAAATTAGAAAATTTCCTTCCTTTCTCTCTTAGCTCCCATGTATGAGTGAGCACATGCAGTATTTATCCCTGTAAATTTAATTATATAATTCAACAAAGAAAAAAAATAAATGTTAGATAAATTAGAAAATTGTGACTTTGAATATTGAAAGTTAAAGTTGGAGCCTCCTGTGATTTGAGTAAGACTTAATGTTTTCTAAAAAGTTTAGGGGAAATTCACATTAAATTAACCATTTTATTTATTTATTTATTTTAAATTATTTTTTATTAAGAATATTCATGAGATACAAAGCTAATTGTCACCCCTCGTGCACATGCTGTGAGGGCCAGATTCATACTGGGAGCATACCCATTATCAGAAATTACTTTTGTACCCCGTGTCCCCAGCCAATTATCCACCAACCTCCTGTCCCCTCCCCCTGTCCCCCACACTCCGCTTTGTAACCCTAAGAATGTTCCCTCCCTCTGTAAGACCAACACACCACTGTGGTCTTTCTTTCCTTCCTTCCTTTCTCTCTTAGCTCCCACATATGAGTGAGCACATGCAGTATTTATCAGTCTGTGCTTTGCTTATTTCATTCATCCATGTTGTTGCATTTTTAAAAACTCAGACCTATTGGTTATGCAGCACTAATTGTGTTATCAGTAAAACTTCAATAGTTGGACTTTCAGCTAAAATTAATGATACATTCAAAGAGTTATTTATTCTTTCTCTAGGGACGATATGTGTTGTCCTTAGTGGGGTAATGGGTTATGGGTTGAATTGTATCACCAAAAAGCTATATTAAAGTCTTAACCCCTGGTACCTATGAATGTGGACTTATTGGAAATAGGTTCTTTGTAGATAGAATCAAGTTAAGATGAGTTCATTAGGGTGCCTTTATAAGAAGAAAAGACAGACACACAGGGAGGAGACAGGTGAGTAACAGCAGTGGCAGAAACCGGAGTGGTGCAGCTGTAAGCCAAGGAACACTAAGAATTGCCAGCAAATCACAAAAAAGCTAAGAGGAGGCAAGGAAGGCTTCTCTTCTACAGTTTTCAGGGAAAACATGGCCCTGCTGACACCTTAATTTCAGACTTCCAACTTCCAGAAGTTTGAGACAATGAATTTCTGTTGTTTTAAGCACCCAGTTTATGGTATGTCACAGCAGCCATAAGAAACTAAAACAGGCATGGAGCATTTGGAATGTTTCCCCTGGCAATTACAGCGGCCCTTGTCTGGCAAAGAGAAATAGCTTGGCATTGTATAAATTCCACTCAGGCTCAAAGTTTCAGAATCAAGATCAGTGTCTGGAGTCTCTGATTACTTTTATGTCAGGAGAGAGACTCAGTGTTTTCAGGAGATAAATTAACCTTGATTTTCCTTTTCTTTAGAAAAAATCACTTCCACTGCACTAAGAAAAAAAAAATCCATGAATAATGCAGTTCTTATTCAGCCAGAATTGGACTCCTAAGCTTACTTAAAACTCTTGATCTATTTTGCTATGAGCACCACACTTGTCTTTGTACTCTGAAAGTCCACCAAAGGTCACCCATGCAAAGATCCTGTATTCCTGGGTGACACATGTCTTAAGCCAGAGGAAATACGTCAGGCTTTTGCATAAATTTTGTCAGAACTGAAGCTTTCATTAGCTAATTCATTTATATCATGAATATTATTTGTATGTGATTTATCTTTCATAGGTTTTAAAGTCTTGCATAGAAATTCTCTTTTCATTCCAACTTTTAGAGCTAGAAAGAGCAGGGCATGGATATACTAACAAATCAACAGCTCTATTTGCTAACATTGTGCTATTTAATTTGAGATATACAAGGTTACTTTAAAAAATTTGCAAAAAATTTGAATTAAAAGGTAACACAAATCTTTCCATGAATATTTTGAGATACCCTTATATATCACACAATTTGTCATAATTTCTTCTCTTGGACAACTTAAATTTAGTAGAAGTAGCAAAACTAATAAATACAACCATGCTTTGTTTAATGATGGGGATATGTTCTCAGAAAGGTATGGTTAGGTGATTTCATCATTGTGTGAACATCATAAAGTGTACTTAAGCAAACCTCTTTGGTATAGCTTACAGCACACCTAGGCTATATGGTATAACCTATTCCTTATACAGGCTACAACCCTGTACAGCATGTTACAGCACTGAATACTGTAGGCAATTGTAACACAGCAGTAAGTATTTGTTTATCAAAACATATCTAAACATAGAAATGGCAGAGTAAAAATACATGATAATAGATGAAAAATGGTATATATTTATATGGCACCGGCCATGAATGAAGCTTGCAGGAGTAGAAGTTGCTGGGGGTGAGTCAGTGAGTGAGTGGTAAATGAATGTGAAAGTCTAGGACATTACTGTGCACTACTGCAGACTTCATAAACACTATACATTTAAACTACATTAAATTTATTTTCAAAAATTAAGTAATTGCACTATGATGTTACCAGGGCTACAACACCACTGGACGATAGGAATTTTTTCAGCACCATTATAATCTTATAGGACTGTTGTACTGCATGCAATCAGTCATTGACTGAAATATTATTATGCAGTGCATGACTGTATGTGTTCAATATACTAAGAATATCAATATAAGAGGGTCACAGGGACCTGGAAAAATCTCATTTCAAATCTTAGATCTATAAGCAATAGTGTACAGGAGTTGTTCCGTACTGACTCATGAGAGCCAATTGTTTAATTCTCAGAAATTCTGCAAGGCTGTTGTTAAACGTGACCATT
>NW_007736197.1:66764-67541 GCF_000696425.1 Galeopterus variegatus | reverse complement strand
TTTTTCCCCATTTCTAAAGGATAGCCTTGCTGGGTATAGTATTCTTGACTGGCAGTTTTTTGATTTTAGTGTTTTAAATATATCATCCCATTTTCTTCTGGTCTATGGAGTTTCTACTGAGAATTCTGCTGTTAGTCTGATAGGGGCTCTCTTACAGCTGACTTGATGCTTTTATTTTAAGATTATCTCTTTGTCTTTGAGCTTCGCCAGTTTGACTATAATGTGTCTTGGAAAGGATCTTTAGTGGTTGAATCTATTTGGGGATTTTTGAGCCTCCTGGATCTGAAGGTCTGTGTTTCTCCCTATACCTGGGAAGTTTTCTGTTATTATTTTGTTGTATAGGTTTTCCATGCCTTTTTTTCTTTCTCCTCTTCTGGAACACCCATGATTCGAATGTTTGTGTCCCTTCTGGGACACCCATGATGCAAATGTTTGTGTGCTTAAGGTCATCTGCTAGCTCTGTTAGATTTTCTTCATTTTTTAAAATTCTTTTTTCCTTTTTTTGTCCACCTGGGTTATTTCAAAAAGACTGTCTTCAAGATCAGAAATTCTTTCTTCTGCTTTTTCTAGTCTGCTGCTTAAGCTATTGGTTGAGTTTTCATTTCATTGAGTGAATCTTTCAGTTCCATGAGTTCTGGTACATTCTTGTTTAAGGTATTAATCTCTTCATAAATTTCCTCCTTCATATCCTGGATTTTTTCCTCATTTCAATGTCCGAGTCTTCTCATATCTCAGTGAGTTTCCTTAAAATAGTTGCTCAGAATTCCTTTTCAGTTA
>NW_007736197.1:65354-66754 GCF_000696425.1 Galeopterus variegatus | reverse complement strand
GAGTCTTCTCATATCTCAGTGAGTTTCCTTAAAATAGTTGCTCAGAATTCCTTTTCAGTTATTTCAAGGGTTTCCTGCTTATAGGGTCTGGTACCTGAGAATTACTGCATTCTTTTGGTGGTGTCATATTTTCTTGGGTTTTTGTATTTCTAGTATCTCTCTATTGATGTCTGGTCATCTGGCAGAGCAGTTGATTCTACTCTGGAGTGGTCTTTGAGGAGAGAAACAACCTCTTCTTTTTTCAGTCTCTGCTGATGACTTTCCTTGCATCAATGCAGTCAAATTTCTAGTGGATTGCCTGCAAGGTGGCTGTGGCTACTGCTGTGGCATTGAGCCACTTTTGCAGCAGCCATGGTTGTGGTGGTGGCTGTGATGGGCTACCCACATGGAAGTGGTGTTTTTGGCATGTGCTCTTCCCTGCTTCCAGGTGAAAGGGGCTGCCTTGAGCTCCTGCCTAGGACCCCAGGAGTTGCTCTCTTGCCTGCTTTGATGCAGAGGGGGCTGCCTTCGGCTCCTCAGAAGGGGTTTGTATCAGTCCATTTTGTGTTGCTATAACAGAAATACCTGAGACTGGGTAANAGAGAGGAAGTGCCAGGGTCTTTTAGATAACCAGCTCTCATGGGAACTAATAGAGTGAGAACTCACTCACTACCCCTCCTCCATCAGGGAGAGCATTAATCCATTCATGAGGGATCCACCTCTGTGACTCAAACTGTCACACTGGGGATCAGATTTGCACGTAAGTTCTGGGAGGATAATATATCCAAACTCCATCATTCTGCCCCTGGCCTCCCAAAACTCATAGCCCTCTCACATACAAAATATAGTCATTCTAATACAACAGTCCCAAAAGTCTTAGCTTTCTCCAGCACCTACTTAAAAATCCAAAGTACAAAGTCTTATCTGAGACCAAAGGCAAAACTCCTTCCAGCTGTGAAGCAGTGAAAATCAAAACCAAATTTATCTACTGCCAAGACACAATGGTGGACCAGACATTGCGTACACATTCTCATTCCAAAAGGGAGGAATAGGCCAAAAGATAGGAGAAACAGGTACCAAACAAGTCTGAAATCCAGCAGGGCAGATATTACATCTTAAAACTCCAAAATAATCTTCTTTGGCTTCAAGTCCTGAATCCTGGGCACAATAGGGCATCTGGGCCCCTAAAATATCAGGCAGCCTCACTCCCACAGCTCTGCCAGGCACAGCCAATTGGGCTGCACTGGTGCCTGTGGCTTTTCCAGGCTGGTGTTGCACATTGTCAGTGGCCTTACAGATCTGGGGTCCTGGCAGCAGCCCCACTGCCTTGGCTCTACTAGACATTTCCCTGATGCAGGTTCTCTGTGGGGACTCTGACCCCACATTCCTGCTCAACACTGCTCTAGTAGATGGCCTCTGCA
>NW_007736197.1:61592-64589 GCF_000696425.1 Galeopterus variegatus | reverse complement strand
TCTCTGTGGGGACTCTGACCCCACATTCCTGCTCAACACTGCTCTAGTAGATGGCCTCTGCGGTGGCTCCGCCCCTGCATCAGGTCTCTGCCTGGGCCCCCAGGCTTTTTCATACATCCTTTGGAATCTGGGTGGAGGCTGCCATACCTCCACTGCTCTCATGTTCTGCCAGCCTGCCAACTTAACACAATGTGGATGCCACCAAGGTTTCAGGCTTCTACTCTCCAGAGCTGCTGCACAAACCATACTTGGGGCCATTTGAGACAGGGCTGCTCCAGCTGGAGCAGATGAAGCAGGTTCCCAAGTGCAGCTACACCCCAGGTCTGTCCCCCAGGACAACTCAGTCCTTCTAGGCCTCAGTGCCTGTGACGAGTGGGGCACCCTTCCAGACTTCTCAAATGCCTTTAGGGCATTTTTGCCACTGTCCTGTTTATTAGCATCTGGCTGCCTCACCACCAAGTTAATGTCTTTAGCAACGAGTTTATCTGCTTCACACTTGCATTTTTCTCCTGCTCTCCACTTCTCTACTGCATAGCCAGGCTGCAAACTTTCCAAATCTTTAAATTCTAATCCCTTTTAAATTCTGACTTTACATCATGCCTTTGCCACCATAACTCAGAGCAGGCTGTTAAAAGTAACCATGCAGCTTCCTTAACACTTTGCTGCTTAGAAATTTCTTCCTCCAAGCATTCTGGTTCACAATTCTTAAGTCCCATTTTCCACAAACTCCAAGGGCATGGACACAATGCGGCCAAGTTCCTTGGTGTGGTGTAGCAAGGGTGATCTTTTGTCCAATTCCCAATAAGTTCCTCATTTCTATCTGAGATCTCATCATCCACATGGACTTTACTGTCCACATTTCTATCAGCATTCTGGTCACAACCATTTAACCAATCTCTAAAATGTTCCAAACCTTCCCTCATCTTTTTGTCTTCTTCTAAGTTCTCCAAACTCCTCCAACCTTTGCCCATTATCCAGTTCCAAAGCTGCATCCACATTTTCAGGTATCCATATAGCAACACCCCACTCCTCAGTACCAATTTTCTGTTTTAGTACATTGTGGGTTGCTATAACAGAATACTTGAGACTGGGTAATTTATAAGGAAAAGAGGTTTATTTGGCTTGTGATTCTGGGACAGCTGCATCTGGCATGGGCCTCAGGCTGCTTCTACTCATGTTGGAAAGTGGCAGGCAGCCAGCGGGTACAAGCAGATCACATGGTGAGAGGAAGCAAGAGAGAGGAAGCAAAAGAGAGAGAGGGGAGGTGCCAGGGTCTTTTAAATAAACAGCTCTCATGGGAACTAATAGAGCGAGATCTCACTCACTACCCCTCCTCTGCCAGGGAGAGCATTAATCCATTCATGAGGGATCCACCCCCGTGTCTCAAACTGTCACACTGGGGATCAGATTTCCATGAGTTCTGGGAGGACAATACATCCAAACTCCATCAGGGTTCTTAACTTTTTTCTTTTTCTTCAGATTTAACATCTCCTTATCCCTTTGCTGCATTCTGGGAGAATTTTTGGTCTTGATCTTAAGCACATTAATTCATTCTTCAGTTACGTCTATTCTGCTATTCATGCCATCTATTGTTCTTTTCTATTTTAATAAGCAGGTTTTTTTAAATATACGATATCTAATTAATTTTTCCACATAAATGTGATAGTGTCTCAGATCTTTCTGACAATTTTAACTCATAGAACAAAAAGTTAGATCAAAGAAAACTAAAGCAATGTAATAAAAGGCAAGAAAGTTTTGGGGAGTAGGGAGAAGAACCAACTAGAAATTGTGGTAAGTAGAAAGGACAGAATAAAACAGGAGGGATGATCTTCAGCATATTCAGTAAAACATAATATAAATGTAATCAGCTTATTAAAAGAGACTCTAAGACTGTATGAAATAAATCCAGCTACAAGCTGTTTATAAGAGAGATGGTAATAAAAAATAATTCAGGAAGCTTGAAAATAAAGGTATAAAATAGATATCACAGCCATGGAAATAGAAAATTATAATTACCATTTATTGTTATTTCATCCTTGATTAAAATTAAGCTGACACCAGAGGCCACAAGTCTCAAATGGCAATTTAGTGAAGAACTTTAAAAATAAGGGAGGCTATTAAATAGATTTTATGAAAATGAATGCAAAGTGCTAAACTAGCCATTACCTCCTGTAATATGAATAAATGTAAAAACTGAAAATATTTACAAAACATTTATCTTAAAGACATACTAAGAAACATTAGTCAAGTTAAGGTGAAGATCTTTTCTTGTCAGGTTTATTCTTAATGTATATCTTGCCAATATAAAATTGAGTTTCTAGGTTTATTTACAAAAAGGGCAAGGAACTTTCTTTTAATGTTGAATAGCTTATTTTAATCATCCGCAAAATGGTTGACCTGTGTCCTTGAGATCTTTAGACCTAGTGTAGTTTGCCACAGAAACAGATATTTTAGAATGTTTGCATTGAAAACCATGCTTAAGGGGGAGATACCATGATCATGAGGGTGGTTTTCCCAGGGCGAGGCTTTTCCATTGCACTCCAGATGTGCTTATCCCTGAGATTTCCCCAAATGTGGGAAACTCGACTGCATAATTTGTGGAAATGGGGGACTGCATTCACCTTCTCCCCTTGTAAAGAAAAAGAAACCCCCCCAAAAAAGAGAAAACAGAGAAAGCAGAAAAAAAAAAAAAAACATGCTTGCTCAGCTAATACCGTAAATTATAATTTAGGAATACATTTTAGTTACCAATCTTATGATAAATAATTCACTACTGATATCTCATTGAGTTAGGACTAACTCAGTCATTATGACAAAGACTGTATAGTTTTTCTTAGGGTTGAGAATATACATTAAATCAGTCCTTTTTTTAAAACAAGTAAATAAGTAATTTGTTTTTTTTTTTAAAAAGTAAAAGCCTATTTTTACAAGTAAAGTAAATTAATTTAAAAATAATTAATAGATAATATATACACAGGGTTCCACTTTTTTTAGTTT
>NW_007736197.1:59512-60604 GCF_000696425.1 Galeopterus variegatus | reverse complement strand
TGATTGGGCTAGGTAAGGCCAGGGGCAGAGCCAAAAAAAAAAAAAAATTATAAGGGTAACAATCTGAAGTCTGTATATAGACTTTGCAGAGTTGCTTCATTGAGACTGCACCATCACTATTGACCAACTCTTCAAGGCCAGGAGTTGAGGAGAAGATAAGATTTATTTTAGTAAATCTTAGGGAAGGCAAAATTTAATAGCATAGAGACAATAGCACCATCACTAGGACACTTCAATGCCAAACCTGGCTAAAAAGGGCTCTTATACTAACTTCGGCTAAAAGAGTGAAACACGGTGGGTGCTACAGGGCTATTACTACTATTTGGAAATACTTGCCTCTGTAGATCCAGCCTTTATGTTTTTCTAACATCCTAGTAGTAGCAGATCCTGCACAAAGTGGATACCAGGGTTAATATTGTGAGGAGACAAAACAATGAGAATAGTTTTACCAAGGATAATGAAATATCACATAATGTCTACATTTTACTATTGATTTGAATGTATCCTTAGAAAACTGAATGTAACAAAAACCTAGGACATTTTTGGAAATTGTATGCTCTTTAGCAACTTTGTGAATTTTTATATAAGCTCTGTTTTATGAGTTACCAAAAATGTTATAAAAATAGGGGAAAAAATGAAACTATTTGGTATTGAAAATGTCCAGTATAATTTTCCATAGTGGTTGACAGTGCTAAAAAGGAATTATTGTCTCTGCCCTACAATGTCAAACTTTTAAAATGTGACTAATAAATTTTAATAATAAAATTGTAATCATAACCAAAAATGTATGTATGCATTCATATATATTCCTGTATCCCAGAAGCTCATTTTATGATGGTGATATTTGGCTTCAGCCTTGAGCTTAGCTACCTGCTGGTTTTTAACATTCAGCCATTCAGCATTGGGTCAAAATTTGTAGTCATGTACATCCCTAGTTTCTTTTCTAATATTTGCTTATGAAAATACAAGCAAATTCTAATATATACTCTTATTTTTTTCTTTTCTAACAAGAAAGGCAATATACACACTATTCTGCACTTTGATATACTACAAAATACAATTCAGAAAGTCAATTTTCCATGACAAAAAATG
>NW_007736197.1:53167-58265 GCF_000696425.1 Galeopterus variegatus | reverse complement strand
GTCTGACTTGTACATGCCAATCAGCTTCTTCGGATAATATAATAGCAGTTTAGTGAGGAAATATTCATGAAAAACTGCAATTAAGTGCAAAACAATTTCATTCCTCATATCCCTAACTATGTCCCTATCCAGCAGGAAGTAGCCAGAGTAGTCATTGCCCTGTTTCCCTCAAGACTGAGGAATGTACAAGGAAAAGGGGGAATTGTAACCATCTAAAACTAGCTGAAACAGGTTTTATTTTCCTATATCAAGTTATTTCAAAGTTATGGTATAGGCTGAACATGCACCAGAAGAGGACCTTGCCCTCCCTGACCTCAGGAACCTGAAAATTCTCTACCAAGGTACCAGATCCAGGTCAAACGGAGGACTCAGAATTGACCAATCAGCTCCTGACTTTATCAGCCTATTGCTTTTTGTCATGTCATCTGGCCTGACTTAGATTTAGCCAACAGGGATCCCAAATACTCTTTAAAAGCCTGTTCAGCCCCTGGTTTGGGGAGACATATTGAGAGCTTTACCTCTTGTCTCCACACTAGTTGACATCACAAATAAAGCCTTTCTTCTTGCAAAAGCCAATGCCACAGTATTGGCTTTTGTGCACATTGTGTAGTGAGCCCTTTTTCAGTAACAATTGAACCAGAAGCAATGAAGTTCAATTTTGGCAGTCTCCTTAGGGGGAGTTGGGGAATTGCTCCCTTTCTCTAACCAGAAAGTTTTGGCTTCCCTCACATTCTCTTTCCCCACCCACCAGAAGTGTCAGAATGGTGCATTGTGATGTCTAAGCCACCTCAGGACTACCATTGGCTGGGAGAAGTTCTTTGCTTACTAATCAAAGCTGAAGGGTGTGGCTCTTCATTGTCCTGGGGAGAGTATATATAGGGAGGTCAGGAGCCCTGGGGTAGGCCACTGTTGGCGTAGACATGGCAGAAGTGACTGAGCAACAAGCACAGGAACCATGGAAGCCTAGCACAGATTCAAAAACACCAATCATAAGCACTAATAAACTAATCCCAAGCATCAAAGAGAGGATGAATCAGACTCACTGTCAACATAACACCAAAGACATTGAGAAGGTAAGACAATACTTCCCGTGATCCTCCTCTACTTCCCCACCTACCCCACCCCCAAGACTACTACTGTCCTTGTCTGACACAAATCTCCTCAGCCTGCATCCCTTCTTGTAAAACCAACCTTCCCACGCATCCCCCATCCACTGCCTCCAAACTAATGCCCTTCTGGGGACCCTCTTTCCTTTCAGTTGAAGAAGATCATGAAGAGGATTAAAATAGCACTTCAGCAGAGTTCCAGAAGGCCAAAACGAACAAAAGTGCCAAAAATATTAGTCTCTTACCACAAGGTGAATAAGAGAAAAATCTAAAGAAGACCAGGAAGAGGAGAGCCTGAACAACTCTGCCTCTCCAAGTAATGCCCTGTACATGGTAAAGTCCACAGACCTACAGCTAGCCTCTATGTCTCCAGAGGAGGCTCTGGAGTAACAGCCAAACCCATAGTGACTAAATCTCACACTGAAAGGGGTACATCTGTGATGATAATTAATAAAATCAGCAAATTTTGAAAAAAAAGTTCTCTAATAACTAACAAAGCAACAAAGAATAATGGACAAATCTACAGTCCTACCATAGGACTTTAACATACCCCTTTCAGAAAAGAACAGATGATGTAAACAAAACATAAATAAGCACATAGAGAATTTGGATGACCTGATTAACAAGCTTGCTCTAGTAGATATGTATGGAGAAAAAATCATACCCAACAGAATACACATTCTTTTCAAACATACTTAGGAGGATTCCCCAAAGTTGATCATGTATTAACAAAGGAAATCTCAACAAATCCCAAAGGTTTATACTACAGAGGCCACATTTACTGACCACATTGCAATGCAATTGGAAATCAGTAACAAAAATGTATCCAGAAAACCAGAAAATCCACATATGTAAATTAAAATAATAAAAACACTTTTAAATAAGTATTAGCTGATCCCTGTACCATTCAGCCACCAAAAATAAAAATAAAAAGTATTAGCTGGAAGAAACAATCAAAATGAAAAATTCAAATGATTCAGAACAGAACCCAAATGTTCTAAATATCAAAAGAAAGACTTAAAATAAATGAACTAAACTTTTGACTTAAGAAGCAAATATATGCAAAAAAACAAAGAAGAAATTAATGACACAAAGCTAAAAGTTAATCAATAAAATAAAAGAGAAAAATAACACCAAGAATAGTGAGAGGTGACTACAGATATGGGAAAAATTTTTAATTGCAGGAGAAAAATAATTCCTCTTTATAGCAATAAATTGGAAAGCTTAAATAGAAAGTGACAATTTTGTAGGAAAAGTATGAATTTCTAAAATTGGCTAAAGGAGATATAGAGAATGTGAGTAATATAAATTGAAATGATAATCTCCTTCCTCCATTCCTCCAATGGTACCAGATTCAGGCAATTTTGTTGGCCATTTTTACCAAACCTCTAAGAAACAGATAGTTATTTTCTTATACAACTGTTTTAGAGCATAGATAAATGTGGACAGTCACATGACTCATTCTATGGGACATACCCCTGATAAAAACATCTCTCAAACAATAAATGAATTCATATATGGACACAGATGTAAAAATATATAAAAATATTAATAAATTGAATTCCAGAAAGAATTAAAAATGGGATTAGTGTTTTTTAAAAATAAGACAAAGTAGGATTTGTCCTAGGAATGCAAGTCAGGCTCAGTATTATAAAAGATATGAACCGATGAAACTCTATCAGAGAGATTAAAGGAGGATTCACACAAACTTCTCAAGAGAGACCCAAAAGAGTTTTGATTAAATTCAATACCCATTTATGAAATAAATTCATAAAACTAGAAAGCACCCTTAACTTGATAAAGGTTAGGTGCCAAAACACAACAGTAAACATACTTAATTCTGAAACTAGTAAAGAAAGTGAGGCACTTCCTCAGGTGCAGAATTTAAGCAGAACACCAAAAACCTCAGTAATCAAGAGATAGATAACATTTTAAAGCAATAGTTCTAAAAATCAATATAAATGCATGCAATTTATGGTGGTTTTAAAAAGTCAAAATTTTAGATAAAGACCGGTGCCATGTAGAGCCACATGGGAGCCTGAGGCAAAGGAGAACTACGTGCCCCACTCTTGTGTGTTTTATTTTTTTCCAATGATTAATTTTTTTTCCAAATCATTTAAAGTAGTTGAAAAAATATTGAAAATGGGAAAATAGGCCTATTACAGGTCATATTATTTTAAGTGTAAATATTTTATTTATACCCAAACCAGAATTTATTATAATTTTACTTTCATAGCTTTAATAGCAAACTCATCAATAACATTTTCAAACTCTATTTCTTGGCATCTCTCATTTTCAATTGAGAGCACAGCCATAGCTGAGAATTTCTCTTGACCAACTGACAATGTTAAATAACCACTATTGGGAAAAACTAGGATGCAGAATTTCTAAGTTAATAGAAAAAAAAGTGCAAGAAAAAATTGAATCATTACAGTAAAGTCAGAAAAGGAGGGGAAAAAAAGAATACCAAAAGAGGCATCCAATAAAATGCCAAGAATCTGATTAAGCATACTAATTATATAATAACTGTAAAATGGTGGATTTCTCAATTAACAAAGATTATCAGATTGAGTAAAAAAGACATGCTGTATGTACTGTTTGCAAGAGAGATGCTTATAAATAAAAGACCTCAAAACATTATCAATTGATTAAGAATATCAAATAAATGTAAACAAAAAAGGGAACAGGGTGGCAATATTAAAATTAGAAATAGTGTCTTCAACAAACCTCTTCCAGAATTTGATGGATCAAATAACCCAAAAATTTTTTACTGTAGAACTATTAAACAATACGCTAAGGAGCCTGATTTAATTCATATATTTAAACTCTGGGTCCTGACAAAAAGGCAGTGAACTAATTAGAGTTGCTCTGGAGGTTTCATATACTCACAGGGAAGACAAACGAAAAGCAAATAAACCAATAAGTGTGTGTGAAAGAAACTGAAAAGTTCAGTGAAGAAAAATAAAACAGTACAAGTCGACAGGAATGGCTGGTCAGGGAAGGCTCTTGGCTGAGTGGAGTTAACACCTACACAGGGACCCAGTGAGGTGTAAGAGCAAGCCACGTAAACACCTGCGGAGGAGCACTCCAAGAGAGGGAAGCAGCTAGAGTGACCATCCCAGGGGCGAGGCGAGTTGCACCAGTGTGCCTGGAACAGCAAGCAAGGGGAGCAAGGCTGGAGAGGAGACAAAGTGCAGGTCACTGCACCTCACAGGAGCTCGAGTTTTATTCTAAATGTGACAGGAAGCTGTTGATGACTTTTGAGGTATGGGGGGTAATGTGATATGATATATATATCATATATATATATCATATATATATATCATATATATATATATATATCATATATATAGTTATGTTGATGACTTTTGAGGTATGGGGGGTAATGTGATATGATATATATATCATATATATATATATCATATATATATATATCATATATATAGTTATTTTTGTGACCGGTAAGGGGATTGCAACCCTTGGCTTGGCATCGTCCGCACCGCGCTCAGCCAGTGAGCTCACCGGCCAGTCCTATATAGGATCCGAACCCGCAGGCAGAGCGCCGCTGCGCTCCCAGCGCCACACTCTCCCGAGTGAGCCACGGGGTCGGCCCTGATTTATATTTTTTAAAAGACCTGCCTGGATGCAAACAAACTTGGGGCTAAAGGCAGAAGGAGAAGCATGGAGAACAGTTAGGAGTGAGCCGTGCTGGAGTTGATGATGGTGTGGACTGTTGTGGAGGTAATGGGAACTGGTTGGATTCAGGATGTATTTGAAAGGTAGAGGTCATGTGGATTGGGTTGACTGGGTGAGAGAGAAAAAGAAGAATTAAGGATAAGCCCTAGATTTGTTGCTTAAGTAACTGGATAAATGGTGGTACCATTTAATGATGGTAAAAACAGTATAGGTTGAGAGTAATCAAGAGTCAAGACTGGAGTTGCCAAGAGAAAGAGAGAGAGAGAGAGAGAGAGAGAGAGAGAGAGAGAGAGAGA
>NW_007736197.1:42926-52185 GCF_000696425.1 Galeopterus variegatus | reverse complement strand
CGTAAACACCTGCGGAGGAGCACTCCAAGAGAGGGAAGCAGCTAGAGTGACCATCCCAGGGGCGAGGCGAGTTGCACCAGTGTGCCTGGAACAGCAAGCAAGGGGAGCAAGGCTGGAGAGGAGACAAAGTGCAGGTCACTGCACCTCACAGGAGCTCGAGTTTTATTCTAAATGTGACAGGAAGCTGTTGATGACTTTTGAGGTATGGGGGGTAATGTGATATGATATATATATCATATATATATATCATATATATATATCATATATATATATATATATCATATATATAGTTATTTTTGTGACCGGTAAGGGGATTGCAACCCTTGGCTTGGCATCGTCCGCACCGCGCTCAGCCAGTGAGCTCACCGGCCAGTCCTATATAGGATCCGAACCCGCAGGCAGAGCGCCGCTGCGCTCCCAGCGCCACACTCTCCCGAGTGAGCCACGGGGTCGGCCCTGATTTATATTTTTTAAAAGACCTGCCTGGATGCAAACAAACTTGGGGCTAAAGGCAGAAGGAGAAGCATGGAGAACAGTTAGGAGTGAGCCGTGCTGGAGTTGATGATGGTGTGGACTGTTGTGGAGGTAATGGGAACTGGTTGGATTCAGGATGTATTTGAAAGGTAGAGGTCATGTGGATTGGGTTGACTGGGTGAGAGAGAAAAAGAAGAATTAAGGATAAGCCCTAGATTTGTTGCTTAAGTAACTGGATAAATGGTGGTACCATTTAATGATGGTAAAAACAGTATAGGTTGAGAGTAATCAAGAGTCAAGACTGGAGTTGCCAAGAGAAAGAGAGAGAGAGAGAGAGAGAGAGAGAAACAATAAATGAAAAGAGAGTGATGTTTCTATGGTCATGAGCTGCATAATGACATTTTGGTCAATGACAGACTGCATATATTGACAGCGGTCCCTTAAGATAATGGAGCTGAAAAATTTCTATCACTTAGTGACATAATGTTTTAGCACAATTAATTTTTAAAATATAAGTTTAGTGTAGCCTAAGTGTACAGTGTTTACAAAGTCTAAAGTAGTGTAGAGTAATGTCCTAGGCCTTCACAATCACTCACCACTCTCTCACTAGCTCACCAAGAGCATCTTCCAGTCCTGCAGGCTCCATTCATGGTAAGTAAACTATAAAAAGCATACTTTTTTTTATCTTTTATACCATATTTTTTAAAAAGTACCATATACTATACCTTTTCTATGTTTAGACATGTTTAGATACACATATACTTACCATTATGTTATAATTGGGTACATATTTGTACATTCCTGTGTATAATTTGTATTCAGTATAGTAACATGCCATAGAGATTTGCAGCCTAGGAGCAATAGGCTATGGCATACAGCCTAGGTATTTAGTAGGCTGTGCCATTTAGGTTTGTGTTAAGTATGTTCTATGATGTTCGCACAATGACAAAATCACCTTACGATGCATTTCTCAGAACATATCCCCATCAAGTGATGCATGACTATATTTAGATATTTCAGAGTTTTCAATATCTAAGAATGAGACTCTTTATTAATGCTTTATTAATGAGTATGAAAAGCCATGGGATGTGCCTCGGATATCACCCAAGAAGGAAGAATTAACAGAGCAGGCTTGAAAAATAAATAAGAAAAATAACTGATTTACCTAGAGAGCAAGGATGAAACTTAGGTCACTTCAGCTGTTAGAGGGTAGGAAGATGAATAGCAGTCAGTAGGAAGTTGCCAAAGAGTAGGAAAGTTAGGGAAAATGGTATCTTGGAAATCAATGAAGTAAAGTTTCAGGACAGATAGATGTGATCAAATGAGTGAAATTCTGCTCCATCACATCAAATGAGGCTGAAAATAACAAAAAAAACCCCTGGATTTGGCGAGATGAAAGTCACTGGTGTGGGATGGCTGGTTAGTTCACTTGGGAGAGCATGGTGCTGGTAACGCCAAAGTCGTGGGTTCAGATCCTCACACTGGCCAGCCCACAGACAAAAAAAAAGTCACTGGTGATTTTGATAAGGGCAATTTCAGCATAGTGGTGAGCCAAAAGCCCTGACTAAATCAAAGAGACAATGGAAGGTGAGGGATTGGAAACAATAGATAAGGACAATTCTTTTGAGAAACGTTGCTATAAATGGCAGCAGGAAAGTGGTGAGATCAATGTGAACATATGGCCAAGTATTTCAGACAGAAGATATTGCAGAATGCTTGGGTTGACATGGGAATGTAAATAAGACAAAAATTGATGAAGTAATTTAAAAATAGTTATAATGAGATTATAATGCATCGAATTCTATGGGATTAGGATAAAGTAGAACTCAAAAGAATATAAACAAGAAAAAAAAATGAATTTAGTATTGAACACAAAAATCTAAAAAAGAACAAAAAAATAAACCAAAGGAAAGGAGTGAAGAATTACTAAAGATAAATTCAGAAATTAATAAAAAAGAACAAATAGATTAAATTCAAGAGCTGGTTCTTTGAAAAGACCAATAAAATAGACAAGCATTTGCTAACTTTTCTAGCGAAAGGAAAGAAATATACCTACCAGGAATTTAAAAGGGATACTCACAAATATAAAGGAAACATTTTAAATAATAGGCAAATAATAACAGATACACATATCATTTACCCTATGCTAGGCACTGTTCTAATTACTTCACATACTTTTAATCTTACAACAACCATATGAGGTAAGTATTTTATTAGCCCAATATTACAGATAAAATAATTAGGGCAGGGAGACATTAAATAATTAGCTCACGATCACCTTCCTAATAGGAGAGCAGGTTGGGATTCAAATCTGGCAGCCTGGCTTCAGAGTCTGCTCTCTTAACCTCTACAGTGGAAGTATGGCCTCTTGTATGCGAGGTAGAGACTTACGGCAACAAATGTGAAAAGGTAGATTTCTGAGAAAAACACAAACTACTAAAATTAGTTAAAGAAGAGGTAGGAAATCCAAATAGACAATAAACACAGAAGAAACTGAAAAGTTAATCAAAGACTTAATGCCTTGAAGCCCTGGGCTCAGATGGCTGCTTAGGTAATTCCTATGTTATTTTAAATATTTCAGAAGCTTGATATCAATAGTTTAGTATTAAAGCTTCTGAATTCATTTTATAAATCTAACATAACTCTAACATCAAAGCTGACAGGTAGCAGACACACGCGCACGCATGCGTGCGCACGCACACACACACACACACACACACACACAATTACAGCTCGTTCTCACCTGAAATAGAAATAACAGCTCAGACATTCATAGTGCTTCCTACACACCAGGCTATTCTGAGAGTTTACACATATCAATTCATCTACTCTTCACAACAACCTTATTGTTTCCGTTTTATAAAAGAGGAAACACAACAGAAGTTTACTTGCCCAAAGTCACGCTGCGAGTTAGTGGCAGACAGTTCATGGCAAAGCTGGAATATAAACTCAGACATGTAGACTTGGCTTGACAGAAAATCTACTAATTCTATTCATTACATAAATAAAATAAAGGAAAAAACTATCATATTCATAAAGGCTGAAAAGGCACTTCATAAAATTCAAAGTTTCTAAATAACAAAGGGAAAAATTTCATGTCGAGCTAGAAATAGAAACTTTCTTAATACATAAGAAAATACATTATAAAGCAAAAGTAGCAGTAAAGCACTAAATGCCTTCCCACTAAAATTAGGAACATTAACAATACTTTAAAATATATAAAATGGCAAGCTACAGATGTATCAAAGCATAAAAAGAGTTTTACATGTTTATGTACAAAGGAATATGTGTATTTGTAATAGATTCACACATACTGTGTTCCAATCTACGTTCTGAAAATGAACAGTCAGAATCCTGAGTTGTTAATCTCTTTATCTTACGGGGCTACAGTTTGAATGACGACATAGCTGTTACTTCTTTTTGGATATTTCTGATATTTCTTAGGCCTTTTGTATACTCAGATAAAGGAAGCAATAATAGGAAGGTAATTTTCCAAATTAATAGTTAAGGATTTCGTGATTTAGTCCTCACACTAACCAGCCCACAACTTCCCCTGCCCTTTCCCTCAGCTGCAGCTCCTAATCCAGCGATTAGTGGTTGATGGGCTGATTAGGATTTACAGATTTAACAAGTAAAAATATAGAATTAATTCCCAATTAAATTTTTAAAAATAATAATAGCAGTTTTAATTTATTAAGACTTTCCTAGAGGTAGTGGTTACACAGCATTGTGAATATAATTAATGCCATACAATTGTATGTTTAAAAATGCTTAAGATGGAAATACTTATGTTATTTATGTTTTACCTCAATAAATAAAATAGAATAAAATCTTCCCAAGGGGAGGGGGGAAACAAAAGTCTTTGCAATAACCAGGTACTTTCCTAAATACTTTGTGTACATTATTTCACATTGAATTCTAACAACACCTATGAAGTAGGTGGTATCATTATCTTCATTTTCCACATGAAGAAAAAACTAAAGCTCAGAGATTAAATTATTTGCTAAAGATCATAGCTAACAATGATGGAGCCAAAATTCAAACCCTCACTCTTGACTCTTCTGCTCTAGATCCTTCCAGCTGCACATAGTCAATGGGGTGGGAAAGGTGAAGCACCTAGCACAGCACCTGGCACCCTGTGGGTGCTCAGTGATGGGATTTGCTCTTCTGTTGGGCAATCCACAGGCGTGATAAGGTCTTCCTTTGTTCCAGAGGCTGCATCTGTCCCTCTCAATGAGCTCTGAGACCAGTGGTACAGAACAGCACACCTCCCTTCAGGCCATGCTGCTCACCCCTCCCTACATCAGACCCCAGGAAAATCAAGCCCGCTGAGGAGGCTACTCCCTGAGAGTGGGAAGGGTATATAGGTTGCAGGGTGGGCTGTAAAGCTGGGCCCTGCCATACTAGCTCTTTTTTAAAAACAACTTTTTATTGAAATTGTGTATATTTAAGGTGTACAGTGTGATATTCTGATACACTTATACATAGTAAACTGATTACCACAGTCAAGCTAATGTACCCAACTCTTTACATAGTTACCATTATTTTTCCTGGTGAGAACACATAAGATCTACTCGCTTAGCAAAGTATATAATACGGTATTAACTATAGTCTCATGCTGTTCATAAGATCTCTAGAAGTTATTCATCCTGCATAATTGAAATTTTGTACCCTTTGATCAACATCTCCCCATTTCCCTAAATTTATATTTCAGATATGCAGTGAATAACTTTTTAGCATAAGTATGTCCCATGCAATATTTATGGCATATTTATATTTAAAAAGTATTCATTATCAGGAATTATAATTTAACTGGGAATCCTGTATTTTATCTGGTAGCCCTGAGGCTGATCCCAGGTTTTTAATTTCGGACTGTGTCTCTCTGAAGCCATGGCTAGCCATAAGATTGAAGATTTTTCAGTGGAGAGTTCTCCTGTCTTGTGCAAATTTCAGCTATAAATTCAATTTACATGGTGAATCTGAGATACGTGGTTTTTAGCACTCTTTCATATGGGTATAAGTTCTTAAATATGGATATGGGTATAATTAAATTTTATCTGATTTCTGTCCTTCAACCAATAAATAGATAAAGCTGTGTTTAGCTAGAACAAGTAAACAAATGGCTGTTTTCTAAAGGCAGTCATTAATAAAAAAGAATTTCAGCAAAAGTATGTACTTCAATAACTGGGCCCCAAAGAGCAATAAGTACTTTTTCTCAAAGTGCCTATTGACTATAAAATTAGGAAATGTGTCCTAAGGTAGCCCAAAATGTTTATGTCCTAACCATTAAATTTTAAAGGCTGAGTTTCCCAGGGCTCATATTTAGAAATTTCAACTATCACTAATTTTGAAAAAAAAAAAGTGTCTTGTACATGAACTAGTTATGCAAATAAACACTATGAGATTTAAGGGAAAAGGCATATATAAATTTCAAACCCATAGAAAAGGTGAAAGAAAAAATTCATATACTTCTCATCTAGATTCACTGAGTGTCAACATCTTCACACACACACACACACACACATTTCACTTTTGCCAAATCATTTGATTGTGGACGACAGACATCGTGACATTTCGTCTCCAGACACTTCAGTATGCATCTCCCAAGACAAAAACATTCTAGTAACCAATCATAACACTAATATTGCACCTAAGAAAATCAACATGATTTCAATGACACAAACAACATACAGCCCATACTCAAATTTCCCTAATTATCTAAAAAATGCCCATTATAGCTCCCCACAACCACCCCATCCAGTATCAGTGAAGGTCTGTGCATTACATTTAGCTTTGTTTTTTGGTTTTATTAAGCTCACTCAATCCAGAACATTCTCCACCTCCCTTGTTTTTTTTCACAACACTGAATTCTTTGAAGATCACAAGTCAGTTGTCCTGGGAGATTGTACCACATTCTAGATTCTTCTGATTCATTCTTTTTGAAAATTTTCCAGCATGAACACCACTATGGTGATGTCTTGTATCGCCCACCACATCACATCAGTAGGCACAGAATGTCATGATGTCAGGCTGTCCCACTACTGGCATTTCTCATTATAAATGCACATTTTCCCTTTGGCAATTAGTAAGTTATTTGTGGGGTGATAATTTGAGGTCATGTAAACATTCTGTGCCTCAATAAATCCATAACCTGTGGCTTAACCATTCATTAATAATTTATGCTTGAATCAGTTATTGTATCATATATAACAAAATGGGGATTTTTCTAATCTTATCATTTCTTCTACATTTATTAGCTGTCATTCTACTGTAACGAGAGCTTTCCTTCTCTCTCCCCCCTCTTCTCATACCACCCTAAATTCATCATCCATTTTTTTTAATTCAGTGTGTTATAATCCATTACCATCAGTTTTCTTTTCAATGCTGAAATTGTCCCAAATTTGGTCAATGGATGGGACTTCACGATGGCTCCTGACTCCTTTTGACATGGCCCCGTTAATCTTCGAGCAGTTCATCGCTTTCTGGCACAAGATGTTCCAACCTCTCCTTGTACTTTTACTCCCCTTGCCTCAGACCTAGAATCTTTCATTTCTCCGAGGAGTACTAGTTCCTTCTAATGGAAAATAATTTTTAGAAATTAAAATCTGAATTCTGGATACAGTTACTACTAAGGTATTATTTCCAGCAGTCCATTTCACTAAATATATACCTTAAAATCATGAGTTAATACTAATATGTGCAATTGAAACACAAGACTATAGGATTCTTTCTCATCGTCTCCTTTGTATCTCCTCCCTCAGTAAAATCAACTGAGATTTCCAACAATATCAAAATACTTACTCATTAGTTCTATCCTACTAAACACACAAAATTATTTTGGAATTACACCAATACAATCACTAATAACAAGCCTAATGAGTAAAGTTATAAAATTATCTATAATGTCCTTATACATCCTATGAAAGTATACAGTCTGGAGAGTGTGCTTAAAAGCCACTTGAATTACTTCTTTTCTGTTTGAATAGGTTACTAATTTTGTATACTGCTAAAATCATTTCTTTCTGTTTTTATTCCATTTTAGTGCTTGATTTTTCATAGTTTTTATTAGTTTTATTTTTTGAATATAAAAATTGATGTTTCACAAGTGAAAACTATATAAAAGGGTATACTCAGCAAGATTTTGTTCCAAATACCCTCTACCTTGTTCCCACCTTCTATAGATAGATAAACAGGTAAATAGACAGAAATACAGCATATAACTAAGGACACACAAGGATGGATAGATGGATGGATAGATGGATCTATTCATTTGTATCTTTAGTTCACCTTTCTTGCACAAAAGGTAGCATACTGTACACATTCTTTTGTTTCTTGCTTTTTTCGCTTAACAATACATCTTGGTAATGACTCTGTATTAATGCATAGAGATCTTTTGCATTCTTTTTATAGCTATAGATCACTCAATTATTTATTCAACTACTCTTCTATGGATGTGCATTTAGATTGTTACACTATTTTGCTATTACAAATAATGCCACAATGAATAAACTTGTGTGCATATTATTTTGAATTTGTGGAGCTGTGTAAATTAAGGGTAAATTCCTAGGAGTGGAATTTCTGGACGATAAAGTAAATGCCTATATAGATTTATTAGATGTTGCTACGTTCTCCCTCATAGGGGTTGTGTTTTGTGTTCTCACCCATAGTAGATGAAAGTTTTCTTTTCCCTCGTGCCTGGCAATGGAGTATGTTGGCAATTTGCCAGACCTACAGGTAAAACACAAATTAAAACATATTCTAAATTTAGAAGTATAATAATGAGCAAGTTACTGAGTCTGAGCCTTAGTTTCCTAGTTAAGATTAAAATGCCCATCTTAAAAGGTTGTTCTGATGACCAAATCTATAATATAGATGTATGGATATTTAAAAATCTATGACTCAGCACATAATAATAATTAGTACTTATTATTAATATTATTATGTATTTAGTAGGCAGTAAATTTATAAGTAACTTAGCTATTTTAATATATAACATAGAAATCTATAACTGTAGGAATAATAGAGGCAAAGGCCTTAAAGATCATTAAAGGCAAATTGTTTTTATCTCATATTCCATCTTTAATTGCTTAGTAGTGACTTCCAGGGAGTTATCTTAACAATGATTCAGATGGCCAATCTTTGTTTAGCAGGTAAGTGCACTTGACTGACAAGTTATACCCACTATGGGCATGAGTATGAGGAGTACGCACATGTTTCCTATCACTGATTTGGTTCAATCCATTGATTTTACAGTTGAGGAACTAAGAGCAAGGAGATTAGGATACTGAATAGATGATACAGCAAATTAATATCAAAGTCAGGATTAAAAATAGAATTCCTAAAATAACAAAAAAGGGGAAAAAATGAAAACAAAATAAAACAAACAAAAAAAGAGAATTCTAACTATTGGTGTCATTTTTTTTTTTCTATTATACCATAGCACACACACTATCCCTATCTCTCTGTCTCTGTATCTTTCTGTCTCTTCTCTCTCTCTCGCTCTCTCACACACCCATGATTTTTTTTTCTTTGTAATAACAAAATTCAGCCCTCTTTCTCTGGAAGAAAGCTCTAGACTAATAGTGCATATGGATTCTACATCTGTAAAATTTAGCCAGAATATGGATTAAACTGGGGATTGCCTTGTCCCAGTTTAAGTTGTGGATGGAAAATAGCATTTGCGCAGGGGTGATCCTTTCATGTTTGTACAGCATGATCACTTACCAGTTAAATTCCTTTTTCTAGAAGGAAGGTAAGCCTTAGCATCAAAGAAATGGAAATGGTT
>NW_007736197.1:39970-41483 GCF_000696425.1 Galeopterus variegatus | reverse complement strand
GAAGGATGACTCCAAATTTTTTGCTGAACAACTACAAGTATGGTATGGCTAACAAATCAAATGGGCAAGACTGCAAGAGGAACAATCTGGACAGAAAGAGTGATGGTGCCTTGGCATCAAGAAAAAATTATATTCAATAGACTTGGTTATAAAAGGCAGAACAAATAGGTGATGATCATTACAGAAAATTTATCTTTAAAAAATAATTTAGGTTACTGTGTTAGTCCTTTTCTGTTGCTTATAACAAAATACCTGAAATTGGGTGATTTATAAAGAAACCTAATTTATTGTTTACAGTTTCTGAGGCTGGTAAGTCCAAAGTCCGTCTGGTGGTGGTCTTGGTGGTGGCGACAGTGACCCTGGGGTCTCGCATTGCAAGATGGCACAAGCAGAGAGAGCAGAAAGAGAGCAAGAGAGAGAGAANTTCTCTGGAAGAAAGCTCTAGACTAATAGTGCATATGGATTCTACATCTGTAAAATTTAGCCGGAATATGGATTAAACTGGGGATTGCCTTGTCCCCAGTTTAAGTTGTGGATGGAAAATAGCATTTGCATAGGGGTGATCCTTTCATGTTTGTACAGCATGATCACTTACCAGTTAAATTCCTTTTTCTAGAAGGAAGGTAAGCCTTAGCATCAAAGAAATGGAAATGGTTCTCAAGTTCAGGTCTGGCTGATTTAGTGTGAATGGAAAAGTGAAGGGTAAACAGCTTTTCAAATGGATTTATAAAAACTGATCATCACAGGCATCTTATAGGCCACTGAGTCATTGACTCAGTTGCTCATTTTTACTTTTCCAAAGTGTGAGGTATTTGTAAGCAGAGGCAGTAAGCCAGCATCCAAATGTGAAAAGCCATATAGTAGGGAGGTAAAGGGTTACTTGAAAAACAGTCCAGCTGCAGAGGCAGAAAGTGAAAAACAAAATGACAAGCATTCCTACAAAGCAATATATCAAATGGAAATTAATACACAGTTAAGCCTTATCCAGCCATCACTTATCTATGGATCTCAACTCTGGACTACAGCCTTAAATCCTGAATATGCAAAACAGTTTCTAAACAATGAAAACACAAGTTAGAGCATGTATGCTCTTTACCGGGACCATTTTATGTAGTCATAATTCTGAATATTCTAAGGACCTTGGCTCTTATTCTTAAGAGAGAAAAGAATGCATTGCAGGGTTTTTAGTGGAGGAATAACAAGAACTCCCTTTGTCAGGATCACTTTGCCTGCCAGGTTGAGAACAGACTGTGCCAGGAGTGGGCAACCATAGAAGCGGGGAAACCAGTTAGGAGGTTATTGCAGCAATCCAGGTAAGAGATGATAGAGGCTTGGACCCAAAGGGAAAGAGTGGAGTCAGTAAGAATCGGTCAGATTCTGGGTGTATGTTGGAGGGAGAGCCAACAGGATTTGCTATCAGAGTAGCTGTGGAGAGTGAGAGAGAGGGAGAAAGAAGGATGACTCCAAATTTTTTGCTGAACAACTACAAGTATGGTATGGCTAACAAATCAAA